>NC_061100.1:29786817-29846817 GCF_015104395.2 Macrobrachium nipponense
AAAAATGCGCACATTTTCATATATAATACTCCATGTAACGGCTAATTTAAAATGGTAAAAAAATTATGTCAAAGTGACGAAATAATTTCCGAGATGTGTCACAGATACTTTTTAGTGCGCAAAAAGAAATTCGCGCTTGCGCGCCTGCGTAACGATCGTAAACAAAACAAACACCTTGATCCGTGAACTCAGGCATCCCCCAAGGGGGCGCGTGATTCAAGAGTTTTCGGCTGGTAGGCCTAAAAGTATTTTTCCGCGAATTTAAAAAAAAACTTTTGTATGTCAACGTAAAATACGTCCAGTCGGCACCCGAGAGACAAAAAATGTCGACGTAAAATACGTCCAGTCGGCGTTTAAGGGTTAGATATTGAGTGAATAAGACCCGTCCAGCGTGATGATGGTGGATCGTCCGTGATTTTTTACCCTATGTATATATACTACAAATAGATACGCTAATTTCACTTATTTCCCTGGTTTTGTGTAAGTCTTATACCCAGTTTGGAGGGTAAACACATACCAATTGGCAACACTGATAAACAATAGAAGAGCACAAAGAACGCCCGTAGGTACCGTTCACAGCAAAACTGTTGATTTTTGAGTCAGGAATGTAATTACTTTTTCAACAACGAATATTTTCAAATTAATAATCATGAATACCATATATACTCGCATAACAGGCGATCTCGCATATCATGCGACCCCTAAATTTTCACTCTCAAAAAAATTATTTTATCATGTATCTCATGTATCATGCGAGTTAAATTTACGAGCCCAAAGTTTAACAATAGGCTAACCTCTTTTCCTCTTTATCTGTTCCATATTTTAGTTAGGCTAACCCCTTTTCCTCCATCTCTTGATCTATCCCATCTTCTAGTTAAGTTTAAAAAAGTAAAAGAGAATGCAAAAAGTATCGATAGGAATGATATACTTGTTTGGAAAATGCATACAGCCAGAAACAGCTGATTTCTTATGAACAACCGATCCGATAAAAACAGCCTTTTTGCTTGCATTTCAACCATCATACGATAGTAAAAAATTACCATTTATGTTACAAATGACATTAAGGAGAATAGGACTGATATATTTTTACATTACAGGTAGTAGTCGAATTACTAAGGCAATTGGTTACGAACAACCAGTCATAAATCGATTTGGAGGTAAGTCGGCCCATGTTAATTTAGCATAGCCTACTCTAGGGTAATCAGTATCATCTTTACGTATAGGGTAGCCTAGCCTACACTACACAGCATACTTTATACATGTATGGCATACTGATTATTAATTTCAACTAATTCTCTAGGTTCAATGCACATTGCCTTATGATGATTCAGTACAAAGAGAAATTGAATAACATTTAACAAGTTAGCCTTGCCTATATGAATAACATTTAACAAGTTAGCCTCGCCTATACGATGATATTGTGGTACATATATCATATATATACGAATACAGTAGCCTAGCCTTCAGTATACTGTATACTTCATATACAGGCAGTCCCCGGGTTACGACGGTGTCGGCTTACGACGTTCCGAGGTTACGACGCTTCATCTGGGAGATGAAATATGACACCAAAAATGCAAAATAATCAATATTTGAAGGTTTTTTTTGATGAAAAATGCCATAAGAATGCAGTTTACATAGTTTTCAATGCACCCAAAGCATTAAAAGTAAGGTTTTCTTAGGATTTTTGATGATGTTCTGGCTTACGACGCGTCTCAAGAATGGAACCCCCGTCGTAACCCGGGGACCGCCTGTAGAATGTAATTTAGTAATTTATTAATAAAAGCCAATTCTGAAGTTTCAATGCATTCTGACTATGACATATGTGAAGAAAAAAAAATAGACACGAAACGAGATTCAGAATCGGACTGACATCGGTCTACCTAATTGAGCAATGTCAGGCTGCTGACGGCTATGTATATTTACGAAATAAATACACAATGAATATGCATCTTTTCTGATTCTTTTAAAAAGTTGTACATTACAGTATCCAATAATATTGTATGTATTTTCATATTATTGTATCATAAAATACTAACAAAGCAGTCAGTGTTTTGGTTTGGAAATCAGCTGATGGCAAATACGAGTTTATTTCTCCGTATTTAACTCAATTCGGAGCGAATTGCCTTTCTTCTAGTTAGCGTAAAATATCTAGATACTCTACTTATATGAGACAAGGTAATTTGTCATTATACGACATGTTTTTAAGTCGAAATATTAATTTAATATGTCTCATGAACTAAAGTATTTTTTCGTTAACAGATTGCGTTGTGGGCATGTTTGTGTAAAAATATTACGTGATTCCGTTCCCTATTTTCACTTCATTTCATCGTGGTACGAACTTTCTCATTACGTTACTTATCTTTTATCAGCGTGAAAACAACAGTAAAATGTGTTCTTTCAAGACCTGAAGTTTTGATAAAACCATTTTCTCTCAATTTAACCTAAGGTTGTGTTTGATGGTATAAGTTTACTGGAGTTATAGCCTTACTTGCAATGGATAAAAGATAGGCAAGGGCATATACTGCTAAATTCAATTTGTAAGTTTTAGCTTTAGTTGAGGAAACAATGTTCATACGCTAACTACTATTATCGTGGATCGGCAATGTGGATGAAACTTTCTCAAACTTCGGTATAGTACCAATCAAACTCGACCGTAAACAAAATTTGAGAGAAATGTGTTTTAGTCAAAACTATTGGGCATGAAAAGAAAACATTTTACTGTTTTCACTCCAATAAAAGATAAATACGTAAAGCTCGTAGTATTCTGATGAGATAAAGTGAAAATATCGAACGGAATGTTGATTTTTGTTTAAGCAATAAACATGCCCTCAGCGCCACCTACTAACGAAAAAAATAACTAAATTGTCTCATATAAATAGAGTTTTGTTCATGAAACTTACCTGTCAGATATATATATAGCTGTATTTCTGACGTCCGACAGAATTTCAAAACTCGCGGCACACGTTAGTGGGGCGGCCAGGTGGGGTAGTACCCATTCCCCGCCGCTGGGAGGCGGATATCAGGAACCATTCCCATTTTCTGTTCATATTTTTTTTCTGTCGCCGGTGCTGCAAACATCTGTTTACAGTACCTCCGTCTAGGATTTTTGATTATCTCGCTTAATATTATCTGGATTGACTTTTGGTATCGACTTCTGGATTGTTGGATTGGCATGCGTAATAGTGGATTGGTTTTTGATTTTGGATTGGCTTTTCTGTGTACATGATGTCGGGATCAAGTACTGAAAGTTTCAGAGTGTGTGTGAGGAGTGAATGTAAGGTGAGGCTTCTTAAACCTTCAGTTGATCCTCACACAGTTTGTATGGATTGCAGGGGACATGTTTGCATGGTTGATGATCGGTGCAATGAATGTAAGGATTTGGATGATGATAAATGGAAGATGTATGAGACCTATCGACGTAAATTGGAGCGCGATAGAGTCAGGGAGGGTTCTTCCTCCAAGGGCAAGTTCTACTAAAGGTAAGGATAGTAACATTTCTCCTCCTCTAACACCAGTAGATTTTGCTCAACCTAATCCTGTTTTGTTGCCTTCGGGCCCCAGTGCTGTGTCTGGAGAAGGTAACACCCTTTCTCTGATTCTAGAGTCTATTCGTGCTCTCGAATCTAAGGTTTTGGCCCTAGAAAACTGGCCCTGTGAAAGTTTGTGTTAGTGCCCCTAGTGTTGTGAGGGGGTCGTCAGATCGGCCCCATAATGCCTCTAGGCCTAGCCTCTATATCGGACTCCCAGGACTCAGGGAGTGGGTATGTCGAAAGCCGCAAGAGGTTACGGTGGGCTCCCCACCGATCTGGCGTCCCCTTCGGCAGGCCTTGTTGCTAAATCCCAGGCTGCCAATGGAGCGCGCATCCTGAGCGTCGTGTCCTTAAACGAATTTGGCTTTTTCGTCCCTCCGAAGCGTCCTCCTCCCGCGCAAGGGGTGGATGCGGCTCTAGAGACTCGCGTCCGTTGAAAAGGACCTTTCGCTTTGAGGACGCTTCACGTCCTATGTCTCCACTTTCGTCAGAGGACGCTTATGACCCTTTCCTCCTCAGAAGAGAGGAAGGCTTTCTACCGACGAGGACGTTGTTTTCCACGCACAGGCGTGTTCACCTGGAGAGGCAGATAGCTGTACTGCTAGAAGGAAGGAGGCGTCCCCTCTCGCCCCTCGCCTTCTCGCAGGCTCAGTCCTGCCCCTTCTTTATGCTCCTTCGTCACCTACGAAGGATATCCTAGTGTCCCTTCAGGACCAGATTACGTCGCTGATGGCTCAGAGGACTCGCCCAGCATCAGTCGAGCCTAAGCGTAGGAAGGACGTTCGGCTGCCCGTCAAGAGGAAGAAGCAGCCTCATTCTCTCATCGTCTCGCTCGTCTCTCTCGCCTCCTCCGGATCGTCACCGTTCTCGTTCTCCGAGTAGATCTTTCGCTCTCTCAGGAGAGGACGCTCGCCAGGACGCTCGGCGTTCGAAGCAGGACGCTTTGCGCTCTCGGCAGGGAGCTGTTGAGGACGCTCGGCGTTCTAAGCAGGACGCTTTGCGCTCTCTACAAGACGCTTTTGAGGACGCTCGGCGTTCGAAAAGCAGGACGCTGTGAGTTATAGACAGGACGCTTTGAGGACGCTCCGCAGGACGCTCGCGTTCGAAGCAGGCACTTACGACGCTTTTCGAGCGAGGCAGGACGCTTTTGAGGATGCTCAACAGGATGCTTGCTTGGCTAAGCAGGACGCTTTTGGGTTTTTGCGCCTCTCGTCAGGAAGCTCGCACTTCCTCTCATAGGGACGTGTCTGTTTAAGACAGTTCCCGTTGCTTCTAAGGAACGCTCCTCTTTCACAAGATGTCCGTACTTCTAAGGATCGACGTAAGGGCGTTTCCGATCCTGTAGCGGGTACTTCCATCCAACGGAAGTCATTGTTCAGGATTGAGACTGCTGGACGTACTCCCTCTCCTGATGGGCGTTCTCCAGTTCCTCTTAGGGAGGAAGGGGAACTTAGTAGTCCAGGGAGTTCCGTCGAAGAAGAACAGCCGGTAGCGTCAGCTGTCTCGGACTACAAGGTTCTTGTTAGGCTGTTACGTTCATCCTTCGGGGAGAAGTTCCAGTCGGCAGCACCTAGGTCTCCTCCCTCTCAACTTTCGTCTTCCAAGACCGTTAAGACCCCTGAATTCGTAGAGATGAAGACATCGCTGTCGACCAAGAGGGCGTTTTAAGAAGCTTCAAGACTTTATGTCTAGAAGGAAGGATCAGGGCAAGACCACTTTCGCCCATCCTCCCTCTAGACTCGCCGGGAAAGGAGGAGAATTTTGGTATAGACCAAGGAGGACGTGGGAGTAAAGGTTCCTTCGTCCGTCTCTGGGGGGGTACTTCTCCAGTTTAGTGGACGCTCAGAGGAGGTCTCTCTTATCGTCTGCTAAGGTGTCCTGGACTCCTGTGGAGACTGACCACCACTTGAAGGGACTGCTTCGCACCCTAAATGTTTTTAATTTCCTAGACTGGTGTCTGGGAGTTTTAGACCTTCAGTCTAGAAGTCCTGATTCTCTCAGTTTGGGGAGCTGTCCAGCGTGTTGTCATGTATGGACAAGGCCGTCAGGGATGGTTCGGAGGAGCTAGTTTCTAATTTTGGAACTGCTTTCCTGAAGAAAAGAGCACTTCTTTGCAATTTTACCGCTAAGTCGGTATCTCCCGCTCAGAAAGCGGAATTGCTCTTTGCGCCTCTTTCGGACCATCTCTTCCCCCAGGCTATGGTAAAGGATCTTGCAAAGAGTTTGCAAGAAAAGGCGACCCAGGACCTCTTGGTACAGTCTTCAAGACGTCCAGCAGTTCCTTCCACTTCAACATTCAGCAAACCCCCGAAGAAAGTCAAACCCTTTCGCGGGCACCCCCCTCGAGAGCAGCTCCTCGAGGGAGAGGTTTTTCGAGAGGAAGAGCTTCATTCAAACCCAAAACCAGCAAATGAAGATCTCGTCCTTCAGACGCCAGTCGGGGCCAGACTGGAATTCTTTGCGGAGGCTTGGAGGCAGAGAGGGGCGGATCCTTGGACTCTCAAGATAGTAGAGCGGGGGTACAAGATCCCTTTTTACATCCTCCTCCTTTAACATCAACTCCCAGAGACCTCTCTCCATCTTATCAGGGAGAGAAGAAAAGTATTCTTTTCAATCTGTTAGACCAGATGGTCGAAAAAAGAGCGGTGGAACAAGTCTTGGACCTGAGTCACCGGGCTTCTACAACAGGATTTTCCTAGTGCCGAAGCAGTCGTCAGGTTGGCGCCCGGTCCTGGATGTGAGCAGGCTCAATCTTTTTGTAGAAAAGATCAAGTTCAAAATGGAGACGCCTCAGTCGGTGCTGGGGAGCCTTGAGACCTGGCGACTGGATGGTGTCTCTGGACTTTGCAGGACGGCGTACTTCCACGTCCCCGTCCACCCTCTTTCAAGGAAGTACTGAGATTCGTCTTAGACAACAGGGTTTGGCAATTCAGAGCCCTTTGTTTCGGTCTCAGCACGGCCCCGATGGTTTTCACAATGATAATGAGGAATGTAGCGAAGTGGCTCCATTCGTCAGGGATCAGGATATCCCTATACCTCGGACGATTGGCTGATCAGAGCGTCGTTCGAGGCAGAAGTGTCTGAAGGACCTTCAGTTTACGTTAGCCCTAGCAAAGTCTCTGGGTTCTTTTGGTCAACTCCGAAAAAGTCGCATCTGACCCCGACACAGTCCATCGTGTATCTGGGGATTCAGATGGATTCAGTGGCTTTTCGGGCGTTTCCATCCCAGGAACGTCAGCGACTGGGGTTAGAGAAAGTCGCAGCCTTCCTAGAGAGAGAAACTTGTTCGGTGAGGGAGTGGATGAGTCTGCTGGGCACCATTTCCTCGCTAGAACGGTTTGTCTCGCTGGGAAGACTGCACCTCAGGCCTCTTCAATTTTTCCTTGCGGAAGAATGGACATCGAAAGAGGACCTGAATGCGATCCTAAGGATCTCCAACAAGGTAAAAGTCCACTTAAGATGGTGGCTCGACCCTCAGAAGTTACGAGAGGGCTTCTCCTTAAATCTTCTGAGCCCGACCTAGTGTTGTTCCTCAGACGCTTCCATTTCCGGTTGGGGAGCAACACTAGGGGGGGAGGAAGTGTCAGGCTCCTGGAGAGGGGTAACAGGTAGCCTGGCACATCAATGTAAAGGAACTGGCAGCGATATTCCTGTCGCTGCAGTTCTTCGAAGACAAACTGTCAAGCAAGGTTGTTCAAGTCAACTCAGACAGTACCACAGCCCTTGCGTATCTAAAGAATCAGGGAGGAACTCGCTCCAGATCCCTTTTTCTCCTGGCGAAGGAAGTTCTGCTATGGGCAGACGCAAGGCGCATCAAGATCCTGACAAGTTCGTGGCAGGGGTTTCAGAATGTCAGGGCGGACCTTCTCAGTCGCCGAAATCAGATTCTACCAACAGAATGGACCTTGCAACCAGGAAGTCTGTCAACAATTATTGGAAGAATTGTGGGGACGTCTCTAGTAGACCTGTTCGCTACATCAAGGACGAAGAGGCTTCCTCTGTATTGCTCCCCGGTTCTGGATCCAGGGGCGCAATTGTCAGTGGACTCGTTGCTCTGGAACTGGACAGACCTGGATCTTTACGCCTTTTCCCCCATTCAAGATCATGGGGGACGTAATGAGGAAGTTCGCAGCTTCAGAAGGGACAAGGTTGACTCTGATTGCCCCAATGTGGCCCAGCAAGAGAGTGGTTCACAGAGGTCATGACATTCCTTGTGGACTTCCCAAGAACGTTGCCCTGGAGGAGAGATCTACTCAGACAAGCCTCACTTCAAAAGGTTTTCACCAAAACCTCTCCGCTCTGGCCCTGACTGCGTTCAGACTATCGAAAAGTTGGCCAGAGCGAGAGGCTTTTCAAAGGCAGCTGCGAGAGCAATCGCTAATGCTCGGAAGATCCTCTTCAAAGCGTGTCTACCAAGTCTAAGTGGGCCTCCTTCAGGGCATGGTGCAAAAAGGAAGGAATTTCCTCTTCCACGAACCTCTGTGAATCAGATAGCAGATTTCTTACTCTATCTAAGAAATGTGCAGAAATTGGCAGTTTCCTACAATCAAGGGTTATAGGAGTATGTTGTCTGCCGTTTTTTGCCACAGAGGCACTGGACCTCTCCGACAATAAGCGATTCTGCACGATCTCTTAAGGTCGTTCGTTAACCACCCAAGATTCCACAGCAAGGCCGCCCTCATGAATCTAGATGTGGTGTTGAAACATCTGATGCTAAGTCCCTTTGAGCCTCTCCATGAAGCTTCTCTAAGGGTACTTAACGAGAAAAACGCTTTTCTAGCTTCTCTGGTCGACGGCGAAGAGAGTTAGTGAAATCCAAGCGTTCAGTAGCCTAGTGGGCTTCAAGGGAGACAACGCTGTCTGCTCGTTGAACCCATCTTTCTTGGCTAAGAACGAGAACCCGTCTAATCCTTGGCCTAAGAGCTTTGAAAATCAAAGGAATATCGAGTCTCGTGGGTCAAGAACCAGAGAGAGCCCTGTGCCCTGTCAGGGCTCTCAAGTTCTATGTGAATAGGACTAAAGAGATGAGAGGTCCCTCAGGTATCCTCTGGTGCTCGGTGAAGAGACCAGATTTACCTTTGTCGAAGAACGCTGTTGCTTTCTTCTTGAGGGACGTCATTAAAGAGGCTCATTCATCTTGCCAGAAGACTGATATGAGCCTCTTAAAGTGAAAGCTCACGAGGTCAGAGCCGTAGCTACTGCTCTTGCCTTCCAAAGGAATATGTCTATCAGAGATATTCTTGATAGCACCTTCTGGAGGAGCAATTCCGTATTCGCCTCACATTACCTCCGGGATGTGAGAACGATTTACGAGAACTGTAGTTCTTTGGGACCTTACATTTCGGCAGACACAGTTTTGGGGGCTGAAGGTGGCTCTCTCCCTATCCCTTAGCTTAGTTAGGTTAGTTTGTGTTTTTGGTTGATGGTGAGATCTTCTGTGGAAATCTCCCATTCCTTAGTGTTAATGTCAAGGGTTTTTTGGTTAGTTGGTCAGGTGGTGGTCGGTTGCTGTGTTACTGCCATATGTTTGGCTAGATGGTCTTGTCACATTGTGGTCACGTCCCCGTTGGACAGAGCATCCAGAGTGCACCAGCACTAAGGTCCAAACCTGGCTGGCAACTCTGATAAAAGCATAAGCAGGCTTTAAGTGACAGTAATCACATAGTCTACTTTGCTATCAGGTAAGGAACCAATAAGTTAATCTTTTATTTAATTTAAGTTTCCTAAAAATCCTAGTCTGTCTCTACCCACCATCCGAAGGTGGGATTCAGCTATATATATATCTGACAGGTAAGTTTCATGAACAAAATGTTATTGTTATAATACAATTAAGTTTGTTCATACTTACCTGGCAGATATATATAATTAGAGTGCCCACCCTCCTCCCCTCAGGAGACAAGGGCATGAATAAATATGAACAGAAAATGGGAATGGTTCCTGATATCCACCTCCCAGCGGCGGGAATGGGTACTACCACCTGGCCGCCCCACTACGTGTGCCGCGAGTTTTGAAATTCTGTCGGACGTCAGAAATACAGCTATATATATATCTGCCAGGTAAGTATGAACAAACTTAATTGTATTATAACAATAACATATCTTGAGATTCATTTGCGCTAACTAGAGGCAAGAAAGTTGCTCTATTTAAGTTTAACACAGCAAAGCAAACTTACTTCGCAGTCGCCCTCAGTTGATTTCCAAAACAAAACATTGATTGTTATGTTTGTATTTTATAGTACAAACATAAGTACTATGAAAATACATATAATATTATTGGATGCAGTGAAGTAAACAAAACTTTTTAAAATGGCCAGATTATCGTAATGTTTGCACTGTTTTATATTAGCCATTACATAAAGTTTTATATATGAAAATGTGCGCAATTTCATGTCGAATACGACTAAAAACAACCCATGGTTGTAGCTTTTATCAGTTTTGAAATATTTTCATATAAATAATGATAAGTGCCAAAATTTCAACCTTCAGTCAACTTTGACTAGACCGAAATGGTCGAAAAACGCAATTGTAAGCCAAAAATCTTATATTCTAGTAATATTCAATCATTTACCTTCATTTTGCAACAAATTGGAAGTCTCTAGCACAATATTTCGATTTATGGTGAATTTTTGGGGGAAAAAAAAATGAAAAATTTTTGAAAAAAAAAAAAAAAAAAAAAAAAAACTTATGTCGTGCGGTAACTCTGCCGAAAAAATCAGAAATTCTTTTGTCAGATTGTCGTAATGTTTGCACCGTTTTATATAAGCCGTTATATAAAGTTTTATATATGAAAAAATGCACAATTTCATGTAGAATACAACAACAAACAACCCATGGTTGTAGCTTTTATCACTTGAAATATTTTCATATAAATAACGATAAGTGCCAAAATTTCAACCTTCAGTCAATTTTGACTAGACCGAAATGGTCAAAAAACGCAATTGTAAGCTAAAACTCTTTCATTGTAGTAATATTCAATCATTTACCTTCATTTTGCAACAAATTGGAAGTCTCTAGCACAATATTTTGATTTATGGTGATTTTTTGAAAAAAAAAAAAAATTTCCTTATGTCCACACTGTAACTGCTGAAAAAATCAGAAATTCTTTCGTCAGATTGTTATAATGTTTGCACCGTTTTATATTAGCCATTACATAAAGTTTTATATATGAAAATGTGTGCAATTTCATGTAGAATACAACAAAAAACAACCCATGGTTGTAGCTTTTATCAGTTTTGAAATATTTTCATATAAATAACGATGTGCCAAAATTTCACCCTTTGGACAACTTTGACTAGACCGAAATGGTCGAAAAACGCAATTGTAAGCTAAAACTCTTACATTGTAGTAATATTCAATCATTTACCTTCATTTTGCAACAAATTGGAAGTCTAGCACAATATTTCAATTTATGGTGAATTTAAAAAAAAAAAAAATTTTTCCTTACGTCCACACGGTAATTCTGCCAAAGAAATCAGAAATTCTTTCGTCAGTTTCTTGTGTTTGTCGTAATGTTTGCACCATTTTATATTAGCCGTTACATAAAGTTTTATATATGAAAATGTGTGCAATTTCATGTAGAATACAACAAAAAACAACCCATGGTTGTAGCTTTTATCAGTTTTGAAATATTTTCATATAAATCACAATAAGTGCAAATATTTCAACCTCCGGTAAATTTTGACTAGACCAAAATGGTCGAAAAACACAATTGTAAGATAAAACCCTTACATTCGAGTAATTTTCAATCATTCACCTTCATTTTGCAACAAATTGGAAGTCTCTAGTACAATATTTTGATTTATGGTGAATTTAAAAAAAAAAAACTTTCCATATGTCCGCTCGGTAACTGCCGAAAAATTCAGAAATTCTTTCGTTAGATTGTCATAATGTTTGCACCATTTTATATTAGCCGTTACATAAAGTTTTATATATGAAAATGTGCGCCATTTCATGTAGAATACAACAGAAAAATACCCATGGTTGTAGTTTTTATCAGTTTTGAAATATTTTCATATAAATAACGATAAGTGCCGAAATTTCAACCTTCGGTCAACTTGACTCGACGAAATGGTCGAAAAACGCAATTGTAAGCTAAAACTCTTACATTCTAGTAATATTCAATCATTTACCTTAATTTTACAACAAATTGGAAGTCTAGCACAATACTTTGATTTATGGTGAATTTTTGAAAAAAAACTTTTTCCTTACCTCCACACTGTAACTCTGCCGAAAAATTCAGAAATTCTTTCGTCAGATTGACGTAATGTTTGCACCGTTTTATATTAGCCATTACATAAAGTTTTATATATGAAAATGTGTGGAATTTCATGTAGAATACAAAAAAAAAAAAAAAACAACCCATGGTTGTAGCTTTTACCAGTTTTGAAATATTTTCATATAAATAACGATAAGTGCCAAAATTTCAACCTTCGGTCAACTTTGACTAGACTGAAACGGTCGAAAAACACAATTGTAAGCTAAAGCCCTTACATTATAGTAATATTCAATCATTTACCTTCATTTTGCAACAAATTGGAAGTCTCTAGTACAATATTTTGATTTATGGTGAATTTTTGAAAAAAAAACTTTTTCCTTCTGTCCGCGCGGTAACTCCGCCGAAAAAATCAGAAATTCTTTTGTCACTGTCGTAATGTTTGCACCATTTTATATTAGCCGTTACATAGAGTTTTATATATGAAAATGTGCGCAATTTCATGTAGAATACAACTAAAAACAACCCATGGTTGTAGCTTTTATCAATTTTGAAATATTTTCATATAAATAACGGTAAGTGCCAAAATTTCAACCTTTGGTCAAATTTGATTCTACCGAAATGGTCGAAAAACGTAATTGTAAACTAAAACTCTCGCATTCTAGTAATATTCAATCATCTACCTTCATTTTGCAAGAAATTGGAGTCTCTAGCACAATATTTCGATTTATGGTGAATTTTTGAAAAAAAAAAAACGTTTTCTTACGCCCGCGTGGTAACTGCCTAAAAAATCAGAAATTCTTTTGTCAGATTGTCGTAATGTTTGCACCATTTTATATTAGCCGTTACATAAAGTTTTATATACGAAAATGTGCGCAATTTCATGTAGAATACAACAAAAAGTAACTCATGATTGTAGCTTTTATCACTTTTGAAATATTTTCATATAAATCACGATAAATAGAAAAGAATTCAACCTTCGGTCAACTTTAACTAAACCGAAATGGTCGAAAACTCCATTGTAGGCTACAACACTTACAGTCTAGTAATATTCAATACATTACCTTCATTTTGCAACAAACGGGAAGTCTCTAGCTCAATATTTCGATTTATGGTCAATTTGTGAAAGCAACTTTTTTTTACGTCCACGCGTTACGAATTCATGCATCATATTGTGATAATATTTTCTATGTGTTGCTTTGATCGTTTTACAATTTGTTATATACCAAAATCATAGTAATTTAGTGTACAATACAAAAAAAAAAAAAAACTAACTCATTAGCTTTAACCGTTTTGCTCACAGTGCGATTTGTATACAATTATATATGAAATTTTTTTTGCACTGCCATATATTCCAATATTCATATATGATAATGATATTTTTTTTCATTTCTGATGGTTGCATACTAACCTTCAGGCATTGACAAAAAAAGGAGCCAAAATTAAACTCTTAATCTTGAAAACTAAGCATGCTGTGATTTAAAAAAAAAAAAAAAAAAAAATTCCACTTCGGCGCTCACTCCTGATCCCGCCGGCATACGGGAGACACTTTCGGAAATACCGACTTGACATTTAAGGGTTAAAGTACTTTTATGGAGGGTGGCTTCACACGCGATGGAAACTGGATCCGCTAGTCCAGTCGGTTGTTTCTCCTAGCCTATTTTAGTCCTTGTACGTATTTGGCGACAATAGGTAGCCGTCTATAAAAAAATTAAAACAAGCTCAAACAAGCCTTAACAGTTCGCCACAACTTTATGGTAAAAACTCAAAAAATATGATATTGTTAGTATACAGTAAAGTTTTGTACATACTTACCTGGCAGATATATACTTAGCTTACGTCTCTGACGTCACGACAGAATTCAAAACTCGCGGCACACGCAACAGGTAGGTCAGGTGATCTACCTTACCCGCCGCTGGGTGGCGGGTGTATGAACCAATCCTACTTTCTAGTCAGATTTTCTCTTACACCTGTCTCCTGAGGGGAGGCTGGGTGGGCCATCAATCGTATATATCTGCCAGGTAAGTATGTACAAAACTTTATTGTATACTAACAATATCATTTTTGTACATGAACTTTCCTGTCAGATATATACTTAGCTGATTGACACCCTTGGTGGAGGGTAAGAGACAGCTCAATAACATAGAAAAGGGAAACAACACATGTTGTAGGATATAAAAAACCATGGTTCTTACCTGTTTAGGCAGAAGACTTCATAGTTACTGTCTATTAGTCTGCGTTGGCCTACAGCTGAAAAGACTCTTTGGGTCTACCAAAGGGATTTGTTATCCACTTACTTGGTAGAATCCAAGTAGGATCTTGTCAAAGGGGATTCGCCCACTTATATGACAGAACCTGTCCACTACCATTGCAAGGAGCTCAAACACCAACCCGATCACCTAACCAATCTAATTATTGTTAGAAATAAGACATGAAAGAGATGCCTACCCGCATCCTCTTCTATACAACCTTAAAAACACAATATCAAAAAAGGGAAATAACTAAAAAGGATATGCTTCAGCTCCCTGCCCCAGCACTGAATTCGCCGATACGTATGGGCCTAACACGAAGCACTTATCATACGTAATTTTCACGTCTCAGGTAGTGGTTGGCGAAGACCGAGTTGCATCTCCAGAAAGTCGCTTTCATGAGATTCTGTAGCGACATATTCTTCTTGAAAGCCAAGGACGTGGCGATGGCCCTCACTTCATCAGCCTTGACTTTAAGAAGCTTAAATTGATCTTGATTGCATGCAACATGGGCTTCCTTTACAATGCTTCTAATAAAGAACGCCAGAGCATTTTTTGACAATGGCCTACTGAGATCTCTTACAGAACACCAGAGGTTGTCCATATTGCCCTTAAGTTTTTTCTTTCTATGAAGATAAAACTTAAGGCTTCTTACAGGGCAAAGAGTCCTCTCTGCTTCTTCTCCTACAAGGGAGGATAAGCCTTGCACCTCAAAACTCCTGGGCCAAGGAGTGGAGGGGTTCTGGTTCTTGGCTAAGAATGAAGGAAGGAAGGAACAAATCACGGAATCTCCTTTGAATCCTACACTTCCTTCTAAGGCTTGTAGTTCACTTACTCTTTTGGCGGACGCCAAAGCCATGAGGAACAGGGACTTCATTGTCAGGTCTCTAAATGAAGCTGACTGAGGTGGTTCAAACCTTGAGGACCTCAGGAAAAGAAGGACCACATCAAGGTTCCAGCTTGGGGTTCTATTAGAGACTTTCTTGGATGTCTCAAGAGACCTTATCAGATCATGCAGATCTTTATCTTCTGAAATGTTCATGCCCCTGTGTCTGAACACTGCGGCTAGCATGCTTCGATAACCTTTTATGGTTGAGACTGCCAGACCGCATTTTTCCCTAAGGAAACAGAGGAAGTCTGCGATTTGGGTTACAGAGGTACTGGAAGAGGAAAGCTTCTGGTTCCTGCACCAACGGCAAAAGACATCCCACTTCGACTGGTAGACTCTAAGGGTAGAAGGTCTTCTTGCTGTGGCAATAGCCTTTGCGGCCTTTGCCGAAAAACCCTTCGCTCTGACAAGACTCTTGACAGTCTGAATCCAGTAAGATTGAGAGCGGGGAGGTTCTTGTGATACCTGTCGAAGTGGGGTTGTTTGAGCAAATCGATCCTTTGTGGCAGGGATCTTGGAATGTCTATTAACCATTCCAGTACCTCTGTGAACCAGTCTTGGGCGGGCCAGAACGGTGCTATCAGCGTCATCCTTGCCGCCTCTGAGGACGCAAACTTTTTCAGTGTCTCTCCCAGTATCTTGAAGGGAGGGAACGCATAAAGGTCTAGATGTTTCCAGTCTAGCAGAAAAGCATCTATCGCTACTGCCCTTGGGTCTGAGATCGGGGAGCAGTAGATGTCTATCCTCGCGTTCTTGGAGGTAGCGAAGAGATCTATGTGAGGTCTGCCCCACATCTTCCACAATTTGTGGCACACGTCTGAGTGAAGAGTCCACTCCGAAGGAAGGACTTGATTTTTCCTGCTCAGGAGGTCGGCCCTGACGTTCCTTTCTCCCTGTACGAATCTGGTGAGGAGTCTTATCCTCCTTACCTCCGACCACAGCAGAAGGTTACTTGCTGTTTCGTACAGGGAGAAGGAGTGCGTCCCCCCCTGCTTCCTGATGTATGCCAGGGTTGTGGTGTTGTCCGAGTTGATCTGTACTGCTGCATCCCGGACTTGGGACTCGAAGGCTTTTAAGGCCAGCCAAACCGCCATCAACTCCTTTTTGTTGATGTGCCAGGACACCTGTTCCCCCTCCCAGGTGCCTGACACTTCCCTTGATCCGAGTGTCGCTCCCCAACCTGTGTCCGACGCGTCGGAAAACAACACTAGGTTGGGGTTCGGAATGTGCTGGGATAGACCTTCCACAAAGCGAAGAGGGTCTGCCCACCAGAGAAGATCCTTCTTTATCTCCTTTGAGATCTTGAAGGAGAACTCTAGATCTTGAGAGAGATGGCTCCAGTTCTGGTGCAAAAAGAACTGGAGTGGTCTCAGGTGCAACCTTCCTAGAGAAACTAATTGCTCCAGCGAGGAGAGTGTCCCCAACAGAGTCATCCACTCCCTCGCTGTGCATACATCTTTCTCTAGAAAGGTTGTGACCTTCTCGTAGCATCGAGCTATCCTTTCTGGGGAAGGATACGCCCGAAAATCCGGAGAAACCATCCGAATCCCCAGATAAATCCGTTCTTGACTGGGGATTAACTGTGATTTCTGGGTGTTCACTAAAAGTCCCAGCGAACTTGCCATGGTCAAAGTCTTTTGTAGGTCCTCCAGACATCTTTCTTTTGACTTGGCTCTGATCAGCCAGTCATCCAAATAGAGGGAAACCCTCACTCCCTCCAAATGTAGCAATTCTGCTATGTTTTTCATGAGCCCTGTAAACACTTGGGGGGCTGTTGAGAGGCCGAAGCACAAGGCCCTGAATTGGAAAATCTTTCCTTTCCACATGAACCTCAGAAACTTCCGTGAAGAAGGATGGATAGGCACGTGGAAGTAAGCGTCCTGAAGATCTAGGGACACCATCCAGTCCCCTGGACGAAGAGCAGCCAAAACTGAAGACGTCGTCTCCTTGGCGAACTTTCTCTTCTTCACAAAGAAGTTCAGGGCGCTTACATCCAGAACCGGTCTCCATCCTCCTGAGGCTTTTGGAACTAGGAAGAGGCGGTTGTAAAAACCCGCAGAACGAGGCTCTTTCACTAGCTCTATAGCTTCCTTCTCTAGCATTTGCTCTACTGCTAGAGCAAGGGCTTGGTTCATGTAAGGGTCCTTGTACTTGGCCACCAACTCCCTTGGAGTTGTAGTCAAGGGCGGTCTTGATGTGAAGGGAATGAGGTACCCCTTCCTGACGATCGAGAGGGACGAGTTGTCCGCCCCCTTCTGGGCCCAGACATCTGAGAATCTTAGTAGTCTGGCTCCTACTGTAGTCCGGAGGACTTGGAAGCTACTTCTTCGATCTGATCGATCGAGAGAAGGTCCTCCCTCTCTTAGGGGGTCTAGTTCCTCTAGTGGAAGAAGATCGGGAGGGAGGACCCCCTCGAAAGGGCTCCTGCCTCAAGGGTGTCTCCTTCTTTGTCTTAGCCTGGAAGGCTGCTCGAGGAATCCTAGCCGACTGCGCCAACATATCTTGAGTGCCTTCGCCGAGAGGGCACTCGAGGTGTCCTGGATGATCTTCGGGAAGAGCAGGGGCGAGAGCTGCGAATATAACAGTGAGGCTCTCTGAGCGTGTGATACCGCTTTCGTTAGAAAAGAGCAGTACACCGCCCTCTTCTTGATGACTCCTGCTCCAAAAAGAGACGCCACCTCGCTCGAACCGTCTCTCACTGCCTTGTCCATACAAGTCAGGACACTATGAAGATCATCAGGTGAAAGGGAATCCAGGGATTGAGTCCTCTTAGCTAAAACCCCCAAGGACCAGTCCAAGAAGTTGAAGACTTCCAGGACTCGGAACATTCCCTTCAAAAGGTGGTCAAGCTCATTCATTCCCCACAGTCTTAGCAGAAAGAAGAGCTGAGCGACAAGAGGAATCCACCAATGAAGAGAAGTCTGAGTCCGCGGATGAGGGAAGAACCAAGCCCAAAGGTTCTCCCGATTCGTACCAGAAAATGATATTGTTAGTATACAATAAAGTTTTGTACATACTTACCTGGCAGATATATACTTAGCTTACGTCTCTGACGTCACGACAGAATTCAAAACTCGCAGCACACGCGACAGGTAGGTCAGGTGATCTACCTTACCCGCCGCTGGGTGGCGGGTGTAAGAACCAAACCCACTTTCTTGTCAGATTTTCTCTTCCACCTGTCTCCTGAGGGGAGGCTGGGTGGGCCATCAATCGTATATATCTGCCAGGTAAGTATGTACAAAACTATATTGTATACTAACAATATCATTTTTGTACATGAACTTTCCTGTCAGATATATACTTAGCTGATTGACACCCTTGGTGGAGGGAAAGAGACACTCAAGTACAAAGAAAGGGGAAACAACACATGTTATAGGATATAAAAACCTTGGTTCTTACCTGTTTTAGGCAGAAGACTTCATAGTTACTGTTTATTAGTCTGCGTTGCCTGAAGAGCTACGGCGAGGGCGTGACCTACAGCTGAAGACTCTTTGGGTCTACCAATGGGAACTGTATCCGCTTACTTGGTAGAATCCAGTTAGGATCTTGTCAAAGGGGATCTGCCCACTTATATGACAGAACCTGTCCACTACCATTGCAAGGAGCTCAAGCACAACTCAGATCACCTAACCAAAGTACTAATTGTTAGTAATACGACTTGAAAGAGATGCTTACCTGCATCCTCTTCCATACAACCATAAAAACACAAGCCAAAAACCAAAGGGGAAAAAATTAAAAAGGATATGCTTCAGCTCCCTGCCCCAGCACTGAATCCGCTGATACGTATGGTCCTAACCCAAAGCACTTCTCATATGTAATTTTCACGTCTCTCAGGTAGTGGTTGGCGAAGACCGAGTTGCATCTCCAAAAAGTCGTTTTCATGAGATTCTGCAGCGACATATTCTTCTTGAAAGCCAACGACATGCCGATGGCCCTCACTTCATGCGCCTTGACTTTCAGGAGCTTATAATGGTCTTGATCGCATGCCACATGAGCTTCCTTTATTAAGTTCCTAATAAAGAATGCCAGAGCATTTTTTGACAAAGGCCTACTGGGATCTCTTACAGAACACCAGAGGTTGTCCATATTGCCCTTAAGTTTTTTCTTTCTCTGGAGATAAAACTTAAGGCTTCTTACAGGGCAAAGAGTCCTCTCTGTTTCTACTCCAACGAGGGAGGATAAGCCTTTTACCTCAAAACTCCTGGGCCAAGGAGTGGAGGGGTTTTCATTCTTGGCTAAGAAAGAAGGAAGAAAGGAACAAATCATGGAGTCTCCTTTGAATCCTACACTTCCTTCTAAGGCTTGCAACTCACTTACTCTCTTAGCCCAAGCCAAAGCCATGAGAAACAGGGACTTCATCGTTAGGTCTCTAAATGAGGCTGATTGAGGTGGTTCAAATCTCGAAGACCTCAGGAAAAGCAAGACTACATCGAGGTTCCAGCTTGGTGTCAAATTAGAGACTTTCTTAGTTGTCTCGAAAGATCTTATCAGGTCATGGAGATCTTTATCGTCCGAGATGTTCAATCCCCTGTGCCTGAACACTGAGGCTAGCATGCTCCTATAACCCTTTATGGTTGAGACCGCCAGACCGCATTTTTCCCTCAGGAAAAAGAGGAAGTTCTATTTGGGTCACAGAGGTACTGGAGGAGGAAAGCTTTTGATTCCTGCACCAACGTCGAAAAACATCCCACTTCGACTGGTAGACCCTGATGGTAGAAGGTCTTCTTGCAGTGGCAATAGCCCTTGCAGTCTTTGCCGAAAAACCCTTCGCTCTGACAAGACTCTTGACAGTCTGAATCCAGTCAGACTGAGAGCGGGGAGGTTCTTGTGATACCTGTCGAAGTGGGGCTGTTTGAGCAAATCGATCCTTAGTGGCAGGGATCTTGGAATGTCTACTAACCATTCCAGTACCTCTGTGAACCAGTCTTGGGCGGGCCAGAACGGAGCTATCAATCTCATTCTTGCTCCTTCCGATGCTGCAAATTTTCTTAGTGTCTCTCCCAGAATCTTGAAAGGAGGGAACGCATAAAGGTCTAGATGCTTCCAGTCCAGCAGAAAAGCATCTATCGCTACTGCTCTCGGGTCTGATATCAGGGAGCAGTAAAGGTCTATCCTCGTGTTCTTGGAGGTCGCGAATAGATCCAAATGAGGTCTGCCCCACGTCTTCCACAGCTTCTGGAACACGTCCGAGTGAAGAGTCCGCTCTGAGGGAAGGACTTGGTTTTTCCTGCTCAGAAGGTCGGCTCTGACGTTCCTTTCTCCCTGCACGAATCTGGTGAGGAGTCTTATCCTCCTTTCCTCCGACCTCAGAAGAAGTTTCCTTGCTGTCTCGTACAGGGAGAAGGAGTGCGTCCCCCCCTGCTTCCTGATGTAAGCCAGGGCTGTGGTGTTGTCCGAGTTGATCTGAACCACTACATCCCGGACGAGGGACTCGAAAGCTTTTAGGGCTAACCAAACCGCCATCAACTCCTTTTTGTTGATGTGCCAGGACACCTGTTCCCCCTCCCAGGTGCCTGACACTTCCCTTGATCCGAGCGTCGCTCCCCAACCTGTGTCCGACGCGTCGGAAAACAACACTAGGTTGGGGTTCGGCATGTGCAGGGATATACCTTCCACGAAGCGAAGAGGGTCTGCCCACCAGAGGAGATCCTTCTTTATCTTGTTCAAGATCTTGAAGCGGAATTCTAGATCTTGAGACCGGCGGTTCCAGTTCCGGTTCAAAAAGAACTAGTGGTCTCAGGTGCAACCTTCCTAGAGAAACTAATTGCTCCAGCGAGGAGAGCGTCCCCAACAGACTCATCCACTCCCTCGCTGTGCATACATCTTTCTCTAGAAAGGTTGCGACCTTCTCTGAACATCGAGTTATCCTTTCTGGAGAGGGAAACGCCCGAAAATCCGGAGAAACCATCCGAATCCCCAGATAAATCCAATCTTGGCTGGGGATTAACTGAGATTTTTCGAAGTTCACTAATAGTCCCAGAGAACTTGCCAGGGTCAACATCTTGTGAAGGTCCTCCAGACATCTTTCTTTCGATTTGGCTCTGATAAGCCAGTCGTCCAAGTAGAGGGAAACCCTCACTCCCTCCAAATGTAGCCATTGTGCTACATTTTTCATGAGCCCCATAAAAACTTGGGGGGCCTGTAGAGAGGCCAAAGCACAAGGCCCTGAATTGGAAAACTTTTCCTTTCCACATGAACCTTAGGAATTTCCGTGAAGAAGGATGGATCGGCACGTGGAAGTAAGCGTCCTGAAGATCTAGGGACACCATCCAGTCCCCCGGGCGAAGAGCTGCTAAAACTGAAGATGTCGTCTCCATGGCGAACTTTCTCTTCTTCACGAAGACGTTCAGGGCGCTTACATCCAGAACCGGTCTCCATCCTCCTGAGATTTGGGATCTAGGAAGAGGAGGTTGTAAAAACCTGCAGAAAGAGGCTCTTTCACTAGCTCTATAGCTTCCTTCTCCAGCATAAGCTCTACTGCTAGAGCAAGGGCTTGGTTCATGTGAGGGTCTTTGTACTTGGCCACCAACTCCCTTGGTGTTGTGGTCAAGGGAGGTCTTGAAATGAAGGGAATGAGGTACCCCTTCCTGACGATTGAGAGGGACCAGTTGTCCGCCCCCTTCTGGGCCCAGACGTCTGAGAATCTCAGTAGTCTGGCACCTACTGTAGTCTGGAGGACTTGGGTGCTACTTCTTCGATCTAATAGATCGAGAGAAGGTCCTTCCTCTCTTAGGAGGTCTTGTTCCTCTAGAGGAGGAGGAACGGGAGGGAGGGCCTCCTCGAAAGGGCTCCTGCCTTGCGGGTGTCTCCTTCTTGGGTTTCGCTTAGAAGGATGTACGAGGCATCCTAGCTGACTGGGCTAACATATCTTGCATGGCCTTCGCTGAGAGGGCACTCGAGATGTCTTGTATAATTTTCTTAGGAAACAGCTGAAGCGAGAGCTGTGCATACAACAGAGAGGCTCTCTGCGCGTGAGAAACCGCTTTAGTTAGAAAAGAGCAGTACACTGCCCTCTTCTTGATAACTCCCGCTCCAAAAAGAGAAGCTACCTCACCAGAACCGTCTCTCACTGCCTTGTCCATACAAGACAGGACACAATGTAGATCCTCAGGTGAAAGGGACTCCTGGGATTGAGTCTTCTTCGCTAAAACTCCCAGGGACCAGTCTAAGAAGTTAAATACTTCAAGGACCCGGAACATTCCCTTCAGAAGGTGGTCCAACTCACTCATTCCCCACGTCGTCTTAGCTGAAAGAAGAGCCGAGCGACGAGCGGAATCCACCAACGAAGAGAAGTCCGAGTCCGCGGATGAGGGAAGAACCAGGCCCAAAGGCTCCCCTGACTCGTACCAAAAGCCCATCTTTCCTGTCAGCTTGGAAGGCGGGAAAGAAAAAACAGTCTTTCCTTTCTCTTCCTTGGAGACCAACCAATCTCCAAAACCTTTAAGGACCTTCTTCATCGAGGTGGTGGGCTTCATTTTGACGTACGAAGTTTTCGTTGTCTTCGACGTCGAAAACAAAGGAGGTGAAGGAGGAGCAACAGCAGAAAGGGCGTCTCCAAATTCTTGTAACGGGAGGTCCGTAAGCCTCTTGTATGAAGAGACCGAAGAATCCTTGGCCAACTCTTCATCCGTTGCCTCTTGATCCTCTTCAGAAGAAGGGCGCTTATCCTTCGAAGAGCGGCTGCCTGGAGGAGAGCTCTTTCTAGGAGAGTGCCTACTAGAAGAGGCGCGCTTGTCATGCTCTAAAGCCTTGCCAGGAGAAGAGCGCCTGCCACGAGGAGAGAGGCTCTCAGGCGAAGAGCGCCTACCAGACAGGTAACACCTACTAGGCTCTGTGCGCCTGTCCAGAGGAGAGCGGCTACCTGGGGAAGGGCGCCTGCTCAGCGATCGGTGCCTACTAGGTTCTTGGCGCCTACTAGGCTCTCGGCGTCTACTAGATTCTCGGCGTCTGCCAAGAGGTGAGAGGGTCTCTGGCGAAGAGCGAACGTTAGGTGAAAAGCGCCTACCAGGCTCCAAGCGCCTGTCCAAGGGAGAGCGGCTGCCTGGAGAAGAGCGCCTGCTTGGAGAGGGGCGCCTATCAAACTCCTGGTGTCTACTAGGCTCCTGGCGCCTGCCAGGCTCTTGACGCCTGCCAGGAGGAGAATGGATCCTTGGCGAAGAGCGCCTGCTTGAAGAGAAACGTCTGTCCTGTTCCAGGTGTCTGACTCTGGACGAGCGGCTATCAGGAGAAGAGTGCCTGCTCGACGCGAGAAGCTTCCCAGGCTCTTGGCGCCTGCTCGACGCAAGAAGCTTCCCAGGCTCTTGGCGCCTGCTCAGGGGCGAAAAGTGCCTACTCGGAGAGTAATTCCTATCAGGCTCTTGATCGAACGAAGAGCGGCTGCGAGGCTCTTGGTACCTTTCTGCAAGAGGTGAGATATCCACGCGGTCTCTCTTAGACTTCTTCACCGGGAGCGAGACGTCTTCCGACGGTGAGAACTCCCTGCCAAGGAGTCCGCCAGAGCCAAAATCTGCGCCTGCAGACCTGCTAAGATACACGCCGGAGATCTCTCGAAAGCCTCTACTGGGGACGAGGCTCGAGGGTGAAAAGGAGAGAAGAGAGCTCTTGCGATTTCCTGGTTCTCTTGATTTCTACCTCAGGCTCTTCCGAGAAGTATTCAGGGCTGGAGGGAAGGGCACAAGGAGCCTTCCAGGCTCTCTGGAGAGGGCGCGAGGCTTCCGAGGCGCTCCATCCGCGCTTAGGAGAGGGCGAAGACAACGAAGAGAAGCACTGGCGCAACACTTTCTTGGCTCGATCAAAGGCAGCCTGGGAACATACAACAGGATCTGCCGAGGGGACGCCTGACCGGTGGGGGTTCTCCCTAACCTTCCTGTGGCTGTTGACTTTCCTCCTTCACTGGGTCTGGGAGTCTGGAAGAGGTCTAGGCCTGGAAGCGTTAGTGAGCCGGTCATATGCACCCTCCACTGCACTAGGGGCACAGCACAATTCACTGGCACTATCACTCTTACCTTCTAATGAGTGTATTTTGCTCTCCATGCTACGAATCGTGGCCCTCATGGAGGCCACCTCCGAAGGCGTATCTTCAGGTTCGATGCCGGGAGCAGGGGCTGAAACAGGAGAAGGTACTAACTCTACAACAGGGTTCTCTACTTCAAGTTCGCTAATGCGCGATCTACTGGAGCTTCTTGAAGAAGCCTTACGGACCCTATCTTTCTCTAACTTCCTTAACCCTTAAACGCCGAATGGACGTATTAAACGTCGAGTCAAAATCTCCCCCGATTGCCGAATGGACGTACCATACGTCGACTCAAAAAAGTTTTTTTAAAAATTCGTGGAAAAATACTTATAGGCCTACCAGCCGAAAACTTTTGAATCACGCGCCTTGGGGGATGCTGGGAGTTCACGGATCAAGGCATTGTTTTGTTTACAATCGTTACGCAGCGCGCAAGCGCGAATTTCTTTCTTATCGCACTAAAAAGTATCAGTGACATCTCAAAAATTATTTAGTCACTTTGACATAATTTTTGCACCGTTTTAAATTATCCGTTACATGAATTATTATATATGAAAATGTGCGCAATTTCATTTAGAATAAAACTAAAAAATACTCATGATTGTAGCTTTTATCAGTTTTTAAATATTTCCATATAAAAAACGATAAGTACCAAAATTTCAACCTTCGGTCAACTTTGACTCTACCGAAATGGTCAAAAAACGCAATTGTAAGCTAAAACGCTTATATTTTAGTAATATTCAACTATTTACCTTAATTTTGCAACAAATTGGAAGTCTCTAGCACAATATTTCGATATATGGTGAATTTATGGAAAAACTTTTTCCTTACATCCGCGCGGTAACTCTTCCGAAAAAAATCATACATGCGATTGTGGTAATGTTTGCACCATTTTAAAATTAGCCGTTACATAAAGTTTTATATATGTGGAAATGTGCGCAATTTCATGCACAATACAACTAAAAACAACCCATGGTTGTAGCTTTTATCAGTTTTGAAATATTTTCATATAAAAAATGATGTGACAAATTTTCAACCTTCGGTCAATTTTGACTCTACCGAAATGGTCGAAAAACGCAATTGTAAGCTAAAACTCTTATATTTTAGTAATATTCAATCATTTACCTTCATTTTGTAACAAATTGGAAGTCTCTAGCACAATATTTCGATTTATGGTGAATTTATGAAAAAAATAACATTTTCCTTACGTCCACGCGGTAACTCTCCGAAAAAATCATACGTGCGATTGTGGTAATGTTTGCACCATTTTAAATTAGCCGTTACATAAAGTTTTATATATGAAAATGTGCACAATTTCATGTAAAATACAACGAAAAATAATTGAAGGTTGTAGCTTTTCTAATTTTCGAAATATTTGCATATAAATCACGATAAATAGAAAAAATCCACGTTCGGTCAACTTTGACTGTACCGAAATGGTCGAAAAACGCAATTGTAAGCTAAAACTCTTATATTTTAGTAATATTCAATCATTTACCTTTATTTTGCAACAAATTCGAAGTCTCTAGCACAATATTTCGATTTTGGTGAATTTATGAAAAAAACTTTCCTTCCCTTCGCGCGCAGATTCTCCGCCATAAATCTCCGAATTGCGTATATCGCATTCTCGGAAAATTTGCTCCGTTTCATATTAGGCATTTCATAGAGTTTTATATATGAAAATGTGCGCAATTTTATTTAGAATAAAAGGAAAAATATTTGAAGGTTGTAGCTTTTCTAATTTCCGAAATAATTGCATAAAAAAAATTTATAAAAAAATTTCGACATTTGGTCATTTTTAACTCTTCGGAAATGGTCGAAAACTGCAATTGTAAGCTAAAACTCTTACAGTATCGTAATATTCAATCATTTGTATTCAGTTGAAACAAATTGGAAGTCTTTAGAACAATATTTAGATTTACGGTGAATTTTTGAAAAAAAAATTTTTTTAACGTCCGCGTGTTACGAATTCGTACATCATTTTGTGATAATATTTTTCCGGTGTTGCTTTTATTGTTTTACTATGTATTATATATTAAAATTATTGCAATTTAGTGTACAATACAACGGAAAAAAAAAGAAACTCGTTAGCTTTTACCGTTTTTTGCACAGCGTGATTTTAATACAATTATGTATGAATTTTTTTTTTCGCTACCATATATCGCATTGTTTACATATGATAATGATATTATTTTTCATTTCTGATGATTGCATACTAAACTTCAGGCAATGACAATAAAGGAGCCAAAAATGAACTTTTAATCTTCAAAACTAAGCGCGCTGTGCTTTTTTGAAAAAATTATTTTTTCCGCTTCCGCGCTCACTCAAAACCGGCTCCGGCATTCGGGGGAGTTTTTTATTTTTACCGCTTCGGCATTTAAGGGTTAAATAGGAAGAAAGAGACTTCCATCCATCTTCATCCAATCTTTCACACTCCTTACACGGGTTATTGAAAAAACATTCATTACCTCTACAACCCATACATACATTGTGAGGATCTACCGATGCCTTAGGTAGCCTCACCTTACATTCACTCACAGAGCACACTCTAAACATGGTAGAATTTTTAACATCAGAATCAGCCATCACAAGAAAAATCCAGAGAAAATCCAAAAAACCAGTCCACAATCGCGTATGCCAAGCCAACGGAAAAAGGTACTTCACCAAAAAAGTCAGTCCAAAGAATCCAGGCAACGAGAAACAAATCCAACTATCGTGAGGACCTAACAACAGGTGTTGTCAGGCTGGGCGACAGAGAAAATCTGACAAAAAGTGGGTTTGGTTCTTACACCCGCCACCCAGCGGCGGTAAGGTAGATCGCCTGACCTACCTGTCGCGTGTGCCGCGAGTTTTGAATTCTGTCGTGACGTTAGAGACGTAAGCTAAGTATATATCTGACAGGAAAGTTCATGTACAAAACCCATCTTTCCTGTCAGCTTGGAAGGCGGGAAAGAAAAAACTGTCTTCCCTTTTTCTTCTTTGGATGGTAGGTTTCATTTTAACATATGAAGAAGTCTTCGTTGTTTTTGAAGTCGAAAACAGCGAAAGAGGAGAAGTAGGAGCAACAGGAGTAAGGGCATCTCCAAACTCTTGTAGAAGCAAGTCTGTAAGTTTCTTGTAGGAAGAGACCGAAGAGTCCTTGGTCAATTCCTCATCTGTAGCCTCTTGTTCTTCCTCTACAGAAGAACCATGAATATCCTTTGAAGGGAAGGCCATCTTATCAGAAGAAGAGCGCCTATCCTTCGAAGGGCGCCTGTCCATCGAAGGGCGGCTGCCTGGGGGAGAGCGCCTGCTAGGAGAGCGCCTACTAGTTGAGTCGCGCCTGTCAGGCTCTAAGTTCTTGTCAAGGGGGGGGGGGGGGGGGGTGGTTGCCTGGAGAAGAGCGCCTGCTAGGCTCTTGGCGCCTGCCACGAGGAGAGAAGCTCTCAGGCGAAGAGCGCCTGCTTGGAGATCGGCGCCTATCAGGCTCTTGGCGCCTGCCAGACTCTCGGCGCCTGCCAAGAGGAGAGAGAATGTCTGGCGAAGAGCGCCTGCTTGGGGAGAAGCGCCTACCAGGCTCAAGGCGCCTGTCCAGGGGAGAGCGGCTGCCTGGAGAAGAGCGCCTGCTTGGAGAGCAGCGCCTACCAGGCTCTTGGCGCCTACTAGGCTCCTGGTGCCTGCCAGGCTCTTGGCGCCTGCCAAGAGGAGAGAGGATCTCTGGCGAAGAGCGCCTGCCAGGAGCGTGCATCCTTACAGGCTCTTGGCGCCTGACCACGGGAGAAAAGCGCCTACTTGGGGAGTAGCGTCTAACAGGCTCTAGAATGGCCGAGGAGTGCCTGCGAGGCGCTTGGTACTTCTCCGAAGGTGACGGGAAGTCAACAGGATCTCGCTTAGACTTCTTAACAGGGAGAGAGACATCCTTCTTATGGCGAAAACTCCCTGCCAAGGAGTCAGCCAGAGCCGAAATCTGCGCCTGCAAACCCGCTAAAATACGAGCTGGTGATCTCTCGAAAGTCTCTACTGGGGACGAGGCTCGAGGGCGATTAGGAGAGGAGTACTCCTGAGATCTCCGGGGTCTCTTGATGTCTACTTCAGGCTCTTCCGAAAAGCATTCAGGGCTGGAGGGAAAGGCGCAAGGCGCCTTCCAGGCTCTCTTGAGAGGGAGCGAGCTTTCGAGGCGCTCCATCGGTCCATCCGCGCTTAGGAGAGGACGAAGACGAAGAGAAGCATTGGCGCAACACTTCTTTCTTGGCGCGATCTAAGGCAGCCTGGGAACATTTAACAGGAGCTACCGAGGGGACGCCTGACCGGTGGGGGTTCTCCCTAACCTTCCTGCGGCTGTTGACTTTCCTCCTCCACTGGGTCTGGGAGTCTGGAAGAGGTCTAGGCCGGGAAGCATTAAGGAGCCGGTCAGATGCACCCTCCACTGCACTGGGGGCACTGCACAAATCACTGGCACTGTCATTCTTACCTTCTAATGAGCGTATCTTGCTCTCCATTCTACGAATCGTGGCTCTCATGGAGGCCACCTCCGAAGGCGTATCTTCAGGTTCAATGCTGGGAGCAGGTGCTGAAACAGGAGAAGGTTCTACTTCTACAACAGGGTTCTCTACTTCTAGCTCGCTAATGCGAGACCTACTGGAGCTTCTTGAAGAAGCCTTCCTCACCCTATCTTTCTCCAACTTCCTCAAATAGGAAGAAAGAGACTTCCATTCATCTTCATCCAACCCTTCACACCCCTTACATGGGTTAATGAAAGAACAATCATTCCCTCTACATCTCATACATACATTGTAAGGATCTACCGAAGCTTTCGGTAGCCTCACCTTACACTCACTCACAGAGCACTCTCTAAACATGGCCGATTTCTTAACTTCAGAATCAGACATAATTAGGAAAAAACCAGAGAAAAATAAAAAAAACAGTCCACAGTTGCGTATGCCAAGCCAAAAAGATCAGGTACTTCACCAAAAGTCAGTCCAAAAACAAATCCAGGCAACGAGAAACGAATCAATCAATCGGGAGGAACCAACAACAGGTTGTCAGAACCGGCGACAGAGAAAATCTGACTAGAAAGTAGGATTGGATCATACACCCGCCACCCAGCGGCGGGTAAGGTAGATCACCTGACCTACCTGTCGCGTTTGCCGCGAGTTTTGAATTCTGTCGTGACGTCAGAGACATAAGCTAAGTATATATCTGACAGGAAAGTTCATGTACAAAAACATCGATTTTAACTTTTAGCTAAAGTCCAAAAGATAGGTCTAAACTTTTAGCTAAAGTCCAAAAGGTAGGTCTACATAAGTAAGCCTACATTAAACGTGTCTGTTGTTGGCTAGGCCTAACCTCATCGGGAGCAAGCTAAGCCAGCTACTAGGTATGCCCTATGTACGTAAATCAAGCCAATTCCTATTAGGCTACTGGAACTTTTTCTTTCACTAGGCTCAGACCTAGGTATACTTAGCTAGCCTATGTGTTGACCACTAATTCAAATTAAGTATCCTTAGGCTATAGCTAGGGTAAATGATCAAATGGCCTCCTGGTGACCACCTTCCCATAAAATAACTTTTAACGCTTACTACGAGAGGAAAGTAGAGGTCTTGAGGTGTTGCTTCCACGAGCGCTAGCTCGTGACTAATGTCTATCCTGGTTTAGATAGTGTTAAAGTTTTTTTTTGGAAAGGTGGTCGCGCTACTGTCCAGGTGGTCACCAGGAGGACATTCGATCATTTACCCCATTACTTTGTTTTTTTTCCAGAATACTAAGCTACTTGAGTATTTTGATAACAGTCCAGGCTAGATTTCTCTACAATTTTGTCATATTAGACTTGCCCTATGCCTAGTAGGCATCAGACCACAAGACTGCACAAATCCATACCATCGCCCCCTTTTTTTTTTTATTTTACCAAAACTAACCAACCTAACTACTACTAGGCCTAAGCCTATTCTAAAACCTATCAAAACTGAGTCAATGAGGAGCATCTAGACCCAAGGGACACGTCGAGGAAGGTTTTTTCGTTATCCAAAACAGGGTAAAACCTGTTTAGCTAACTAATTTATGGCTACTGGTCATTGGAGTTCAAAATTCAGGGCACTAGCCTAGTGTAACTAACCACACCTTTAGGCTATAACCTAATCTTCACAGGCTTGGGCTAACTGGTCACTAACCTATGGCCTACTGGTCATTGGATATTATGCATGTTGAATTTCAAATAGCCTAGATTTTCATTTCAGATGCTGTATAATAGTGAAGTGAATTAAGACATAATAGAAATAAGAATTGTTTTAGACTGACTATAATTTCTTCTTTTTCAGATGCCAATTCACAGTGCTCATAAAAATAAAGGCAGTAACCAAGTGTTTGAAGCGCCGTTACTAAAATATATCAATGAAAGGGAAGCATAATCACAGTGTGTAGGATCAGCAGAAGCTTTGAAAGAATTGAGACCTCTTCAGGAGACCAAAAAAAGGATTTTGACGTAAGGAAAAATCTATTTCTGGGCGATTGGCTCGTGTCGCCAGCGAAATAATCCTTTAATCTATTATTTCTAGGGTAAATGTACTAACACATACCAGAGAATAAATAAAATAAAGGAAAAAGGTCAGTATGACTGACTCGCTCACCCTCTAGGAGGGTGTCGGTATGAACACTAGGCGAGTGAGACCACTACCACGAGCCAAATGCCAATAGAAATCTCCCACTACAAAACCCTCCAAGAGGGGAGCCGTCCCACAGAGGGAGCAGCTCGTACTACTACTACACCATCCCATGCTTGCGACTGCTGCGCCTCTAGTGGCCATCCTGAAGTTAGCAGACAATCTTGAGCGAAGGGATGGGTAGGGGGGTATTTCGCTGGCGGACACGAGCCAATCGCCCAGAAATAGATTTTTCCTTACGTCAAAATCCTTTTTCTGGGCTCAGCTCGTGTCGCTTGCGCGAAATCGTACCAGAGAAACAGCACAAGATTGTAAACAAAGTAAATAAAATATAATAAAACAAAATAGGTCTCAAATAAAAGATACAAAATAAAAGAATGAATATAATTGAAACTAAAAAGATACAAGTACACAGTAAAACAAAATCAGAATTATGCTTAAATTACCCTTAAATCTAATTATGTTAATAATATAAGGTAATTTACATATATACAAATAGGTACAATGATTACCTATCACAATAAATCTGTGTAACAACATGTATCAAAAATAGAAATAGCAATTAGTATAAATTTACATAAATATTTGATCAATGATAAAATAAAATATCTTAGGAATGTATATGACTTAATATACAAAACCCGTAACCATTGCATTATGATGTATCCCCTAGCATAAAAATAAGGGGATAACATCTATGAGATCAGTATGGTAATCAGATGTGAGTGTCCCTAACCAGACAAAAGGGGCACTATACAATCATAAAGCAGCTAAGACACAAGGTAAATGTTAATGAACAAGGCAGGAATAGACGAACTGTTGGGTGAGGCAGGTAGAAAAGGAGGACTGAATCTTCTACTATCTAGCTAGAGTCAGGGGAAACTATGTTACCCGCTGCTAATGCTGGGAATTTCAGAGCTTCCAAGGACTTAAGGTAGTGACGTTTGAACACTGTCGGCGATTTCCATCCGGTATACTTCTTTAAATCAGCAAAATTCATATGTTGGAAGTAATTAATTGAGGTGGCTACTGCCCTGACATCATGTGCTTTTGGAAAGGAGTCAGGATTGGCTTGTTTGATAAAGTACAGGATTTGTTGCCTGATGCCTTTAGTGGATAAAGTTACCACCTTTTTCCTCCTAAAGAGGGGCCCCGATGAGGAAGAGGAGGTCCTGGATAGAAAGGCTCGTAAGGTTGAAACCGGACAAAGGGAAACATCTTGTGGAAGGGGTAGTACCTTCCAAGGTTCCCACCTCATCAAAGGATCTTCATTCTTTGCTAAAAAGCTACATTCCGGAGAAAGTAGCACTTCCCCCGTGGGAAGGAATTGAATATGATCCGGATCTCTGGATAAAGCCGACAGTTCTGAAATTCTTGCTCCTGAAGCTAGGCTTAATAAAAAACAGAGTTTCCTTAGGAGCATCATAAACGAGCATGTGTCATTATCGGTTTGGAAGCCAGTTTTTTAGACATCGTTTAAGAACCATGAAACTGACGTAGGCCTGACAGAGGGCCTAAGTCTAGCACATGCTTTAGGAATAGACGAGAAATAGGTATCTGTCAAGTCTATGTTAAATCCAAATTGAATATCTTTTTCAATGCTGACTTGTTTGTCGTAATCGTGCTAGCTGCTAAACCCTTTTCAAATAAAGATCTGAAAAAGGATATAGCAGAATTAACTGTCATGATTCTGATATCTGACTCTCTCAGGAAGATTGCTAACTTTTTGACGGCAGCATCATACTGCCTCAAAGTTGAATCCCTTTTATCGGATTCCAGGAAAAGAATATTCTGAGGGTCAATATTCGCATCTCTTTTTGCCGCAAACTTCATGAAATCCATAAAGTTAGGGTTTTGAGAATCCCTGAGGAAGCGAACACAGTCTTCGTTTGTACTGACTGGGAGAGCTTGGGACTGGGGATCCGAAGGGGACGAAGACCCAGTTCCAGGATCAGGGGGTACCAATTGCTCTTCGGCCAGTCTGGGGCTACTAGAGCCCACTTGACCCCTGAATGTCCTGAGTTTGTCTAAGACCTTCATAAGGAGATTCACTGGAGGGAATACGTAAATCTTCTCCCAGTTGTTCCAGTCCAGAGCCAGGGCGTCCGTGGCGTAAGCCAGAGGGTCCAGGTTGGGGGCTACATAACACTGGTAGTTTGTGGTTCGCTTGTGATGCGAAGAGATCCACCTGTAGCCCTGGGACTCTTTGAAGGATCCATTGGAACGAACTCTCGTCTAGAGACCATTCCGACTCTAGGGTACTGATCGGGATAGGGCGTCTGCTATGACGTTCTTACTCCAGCTATGTGGGTGGAGGAAAGATGCCAACTGAATTTGTCTGCCAGGGAGAAGATGGCTATCATGACGTGATTTAGATGACGTGACTTGGAGCCTCCTCTGTTTATGCAATGTACTACCACTTGCGCTGTCCAAGACTAGCTTTATGTGGGAGTACCTTGGTGGGCGTAATCTTTTCAGAGTCAAGAAGACTGCCATTGCCTCCAGTAACGTTTATCTGGAACTGACGGAAACTGGGGTGACCAAATTCCTTGCACCTTTTTGACCTGGGAGTACCCTCCCCAGCCGCTTAAGGACGCGTCTGTGTGGATGGTAATCCCTGGTGGAGGGAACTGAAGAGGGACTGACACTGACAGATTCTTGACTTTTGCCACGGCCGAAGCCGGTTCTTTAGAATCAGAGGTACTGGGGGAGGATAGCTTGTCCCTGGACCTGACATTTGCTCGAGATCGCCAGATCCTGGTTAGATCTTTCAGTTTGGCTTTCATTAAGATGTTCGTTACTGAAGCAAACTGGAGAGAGCCGAGGATTCTTTCCTGAGCTCTCCTCGATGCTAGTTTGTGACTTAGAAATTGCTTGACTGACTTCGCTATTTCTTTCCTTTTGGTGGATGGAATCGACAGAGTGTGTGAGGATAGATTCCATTGAATGCCTAGCCACTGAAAGTTTGACTCTGGGTGAAGTCTGGACGTTGGATCTGTTTATCTTGAATCCTAGATATTCTAGGAATTGGATGGACACTTTTCAGTGTGGCCTTGTTGCATTCTTCGACTGATGGGGCCCAGATCAACCAATCGTCGAGATACGCTACTACCATAATCCCTTGAGCTCTGGAGCTGTTTGCACTACTACTTCCGCTAGCTTCGTGAACACCCTGGGTGCCACGTTGAGCCCCAACGAACGGGAATACCTTGAAGGAGAACGTCTGGTCTCCTATCTTGAATCCCAGATACGGACGGAAGTGTCTTGCAATAGGGATATGATAGTAGGCGTCTGTAAGATCGATAGAGGTGGTGACGGCCCCCACGGGAAGTAAGGTCCGCACCTGTGAGATCGTGAGCATCTTGAACTTGTCGCAGCGGATGGCTAAGTTTAAGCGGGACAAGTCTAAGATTACCCTTCTTTTGTTTGAGCCTTTCTTTGGGACGCTGAACAAGCGACCTTGAAATTTTAATCTCTTGACTTTGACTATAGCTCCTTTCTGAAGGAGGTCCTCTGCGTACTCTGTCAATTCGTTGGAAGGAAGTGACGGAAGGTCTGGCTGGAGGTGGGTTCGTCAACCAGCTCCAACCCAGCCCTTTTGACACTATGCTCTGAGCCCACTGGCTGAAGTTCCACCGGTGGCGAAAGTGAAACAGCCTCCCTCCTACCTGAAGTTCCTCATTGGTTCTGGTAACCCCCTCGACCTCCTCTGAAGTGCTTTTTTCCCCTATTGAAGGGGCCTCCCGATCCTCTCCCACGAAAGGACCGCTTACCTCTGCCTCCCTTGTTCGAGCGGTCATACTTCTGAGAAGCTTGACTCTCGAAGGCTGGATTGTAAGCTGGAGAGATGGCGTATGAGGTGGAGGGTTGAGGCTGAGGGGATATCACATAAATAGGCTGTGATTGACCTTTAGACGTGGAGGGCTGAGCTGTCTGCACTAACGGCACTGTAGGAACTTGTTGAGGGAAGCGCGGCTGCTTCTTTTGGTAAGGTTGGAAACGTCTAGGCTTCCTTTGTCCCTTACCTTTTGGTGTCAAGTCTTGCCTTCTCCTAGCCGTAAGACCCCAACGGTCCTTAAGGCTTTGGTTCAACCTCGTAGCCTCTGCTTGTACTTCCTTTACCATAGCCTCTGGGAAGAGATCTGCGCCCCAGATGTTAGAAGAAAGTAACCTATTCGGTTCATGCCGAATGGTTGCCTCTAGCAATACATGCTTTCTGCAATTTGTTCTAGCAGTGGCAAACTCGAACATGTCTGACTGCACCGTTTGAGTCAGGGCTTTGTCATAAGCTTAAAAATTGGTTCTGAACCATAAGCCATGGTTGCTACCTCAGACATAGCCATCAGGTTGATTGACCTGGCTAGTCGTGTTTTCGAGTCAAACTCCGCTTGAATAAGACTATCAGGGAGCCTGGGCAGCTTTTCACCAAACTGCTCCATAGCACAGTCAGGTTTGAGTTTGCCAGCTGTGAAAGTGTTAGGCAAGTCCTCCCATAATTCTCCAATTGACGGGAGCAACGGAGAAGTGGGGTCTGCTTCTTTCAGCTGAGGCATGGGTTCCCCTTTCTGAGCTGCTGAGATGGTCGACCTCGCTATCTTGGTAAGGAAAGGGAGCGGTGGTACCTTCGTCCATCGTGAAAATGGTAAAGGGACTTTTGAATGGTTGGATCTTGGTATTCGAACAGTCCATGTCGTCTAGACATCTAAGCCATTCTCGTTGGGCCTGGTCCCGAGAATAGAGGACTGTCTCCTTTGGTACCCTGTCATCTCTAACCATAGCCGAAGGCGTGAGCCTAGCGTAGCCTATGAAGGGAGGCTGTAGGCCTTCCGGGTAGAACTCGAAGTCCTCTATTCTTCGAGTTCCAAACTACCGGTATGGAGATGAGACCATCTTGGAAGGGAGCATATGACGCTACTCTCCAAGGATTGTTCATGGAGAAAGCGGGCAGCGAGTCATACGGGGGAAGCTGAGATCCACTAGTGTTAGAGGTTGAGGGAGAGGCAAGAGGGGCTTCTCTTAGGCCGGCTATAATAGTATCCTGAGAAGCTATCCTATCCGACAGGCGAGATATCATATGTTCCATACTCGTCTTAAGGGAGCCTACCAAGTCGCCCACCTGTTGCAACAGGCCAGCATTGGTGTCCAGAGCCGGAGCTGCTGCGGAGGTGGAGGGGAGACTCTGAATAGGCACCAAAGGTAGTGGAACTGGTGATACTGCCGGGTAGTGCGGGATTTCTCCTTAGGCTTACTCTTTGAGGACTTTGAGCCGAGCTAGCCCTTTAGACCTGTCTGGGCCGGGATTACGAGCCGGAGACTTACGCGAAGAAGAAGACGAGACGTCTTCTTCGAGGACGATGACGTCTTAGTCAAGGTCATATGCTTAGACTTGATCTTAGGCCTAACCGAAGCCTCTGGAGGAGTATATAACTCATCACCGGTAAAGCCTGGGAAGGATGGTGAAGTTGCAGGGGTAGAAGAAACAGTCACTCCCAAGGGGGACCCTTGGGTACCTGCATTACTTACCCTCGACCAACAGGTCGTCTATACCTACCATAGGTTCAACATTTATATCCAGGGTTGCGACATCCGTGGAGATACCTGGTCTTGTTCAGTCAAGGAGGCCGCCAGCTGTTGTTGGATAAAGGCAATAGAGGGGTCCGCCTCTACCGGGTCGACGTACCCAGTCGCCTTGCCTCCGGGGAAGATTAACAAAGCTAAACGCTTCTCCAGTATGTAGGGCTGACCCTTGGCGGCGTTCTTTGCCAAAACCTCCGACCCAGGCCCGCAGGGTAGCCAATGCCGTATCTCTTACTGCCGGAGCCTGTAAGAGAGGATATATTTTAGATTTAAGAACCACTTAAAACTAAAACTTAGGATATAACTTAAACTAGAATGCCTTAAGTTAAAAGTAATGATGAAAACTTAAGAACTAAAAGAAGCGGAGCGGCATGCGGAGATGGAATACTTACGCCTTCCCAAAAGCTGGCTCACCAGATCGTAACATATGGTACACGTCTCATGGTACCAGACCTGGATGTCCCCGTTGCGGAGTCGCGCATGGAGCCATGGGACCGGCAAACCTTGCGTGTCCAACAGGGGTCCTGAAGTGTAGCGGAACATCCCGGATGCTCACAGTTGGTGGCCTGTAGTGGGAAGACACATGAGTATCTTAAAGGGGTAACACTTACAGACTGAGGACAAAAGAACTCCGTTACGTGGCGGAGCTCGGAAAAAAATTTGGGCATAACCCCTCCCTGCATTGCCTGAATAGGCTATAATCCCGGAGAGATCCGGTAAATACTAAGGGAGGGGTGGGGATGGTTTAAGAAACTTAAGATAAACTTAAAGATAACTTAAACCTACATGCAAGTAACCGGACTAGGTCCAGTGAAGCGGAGTGTAGTAACTCAGCAATACGGTACGGTTAGTAAAGACCTATTGTATGCTCCGGTCCAACTATGGTGGACTATACCCTTCCGCTGGATATCAGGACTCCGATAGGGAGGAGCTCTAGTAAGGAGGGAAGGCGAGATGACATACAGACTCGCGCTAACCCGGAGCGACAAGGAGGTAACGGGGGGGGGGAAGGCCAGAGCCCCCCACAACGTACCACCCGGCCGAGCCGAGAAGCGGAGAGGTCGGAACCAGTCAGGGACTGTCGGACTCCCAGGCCCCTCCGGTGGAGGGGAAGGGGGAGGCAGGCTCGGGCATGCTGGGCGAGCAACGGACAGACCGACCCACCCCCGCCCGACTCTATGGGAGAGCGGGAGAGGGGGAAGGGGGACTGGCAGGCGCCTGGCTGACTCGTGATCACGTAGTGACCACGAGGCGGTAACTAAGATACGGTAACCAAGCCTAGGCCAACCAACTGATCAAGAGAGAAGCTATCGGGAAGCAACCAGAACTGAAAAGCGGTAGCATATAGGCCCATAGGGCGAAAACCAACTGATCAGAGAGAAGCTATGAGGAAGCGACCGAACTGATCACGGTAGACTAGGCTCTACGAGCCAGGACCTAGGCTAAGCCAGACGCCAACTAACCTAACAACAACAAAACATAAAAATATATATATAATAAAAATGAAAGAAAGAAGGTAAAATAGCAGGAGAAAAAATCCAGGAGTGTGCGACTAGCCCGAAGGCAAGTCTACCACTCAAAGCTAGTCAGGGGCCGATACAAAGAACCTGGACTAGGGTCTGGATAGAAAAAAGCCTACATAAGGTGAATACATACATGTAAATAACAACTTGAGTTAGACGTAATAACGCGGATAATCAAAATAGAGCGTAAAATAATAAGGGATGTTCTAGGTATGGGAGACCAAGAACGAACCCAACATGCGGCAGGACCATGCTGCCATGCTTCCAGCCCCCGAGAACGTATCTATACCTAAAAACGGCAAATACCGTCTCGGGGACGGAAAAAAAACTCGCTAACCGTAAAATACTGAGTACTTAACTTAGCTGCTGCAATAGCTGCACGCTCCATTATCGAAAAATCCGAAGAAAGGGCACAAAATACACAGAGAGAAAAATAGCACTTGTGATTCGTGCGAGCTAACGAAAAGGATGGCCACTAGAGGCGCAGCAGTCGCAAGCATGGGATGGTGTAGTAGTAGTACGAGCTGCTCCCTCTGTGGGACGGCTCCCCTCTTGGAGGGTTTTGTAGTGGGAGATTTCTATTGGCATTTGGCTCGTGGTAGTGGTCTCCACTCGCCTAGTGTTCCATACCGCGAACAACCCTCCTAGAGGGTGAGCGAGTCAGTCATACTGACCTTTTTCTTTATTTTATTTATTCTCTGGTATGTGTTAGTACATTTACCCTAGAAATAATAGATTAAAGGATATTTCGCGCAAGCGACACGAGCTGAAGCCCAGAAATGAATTTTTCGAACATTTCTCCATGGGTTGGTATATATTTTTAAATTATTTTCCTGTCAACTTGTTTACATCTGTGCATAGTAATAATATTAAAAAGTATAGTATGGTGATTATTTTCCTGTTTTATCAAATAGATATTTCAAAACAATTTGTTCAATATCTTAATATAGTATACAACACTATTTTGCTGTCAAGTTTTCTTTGAGTCTATTTGCTACCTTTTGCCATGTTATTTGCTAACATACTGTACATATAATATAATGATATAAAAATATTATTTCCTATAAAGTTTATTGTACATCCCAAACATTATGCTTCTTAGTTAAAAACTTAGACAATCTTCACCAACTGGGATTAATTACTACTTTACAGGTATGACATCAGTACAAGCAATGGGACTTAATGAAGAGAAATTTGATCTAGATATAAGTTTACTTGCAAATAACAGTATCAACCCAAATCTTATTACTGTTTATTACCTGACTGTTGGCTGAAGCAGCATCATGGCAATATGAAATGTTGATAGTTTGATTTCTTGTGATAATGGCCCTTAAGCATAGTTTTTTTTTCTAAGTGTATTTGATATTATTGCCTACACTTAGGTTATGAGGGAGCCTTTGTCATGGAAATTTATTTATTTCTTGTTTCATAACATGTATAATTATTTATTCCTAATAAATCTCTGTTCACTATAGTATACAGTATATAATGAATGCAGTTTTAACATCCTTTCTTAAGTAGGCTGTATGTGGGCCCTTGAATAGAAGGGGCGTGACATCCAAATTATGTATTTATCCCCTACCCATGGGAATATTTTGGGGAAATGTTGGAGAAGATTTTGTACCCTTGACACCTTTTTCCGTCAATATCTAATGATTTTATACAGAATTTTAGGTGCAATTAGTGTCTCAAGTGCAGGTGCAGAAAGATCTTTTAGCAGGCTTAAGTTGATTAAAATTATCTTAGATCTAGTGACCGAGGACTGTTTGATTTGTATTTTTCATTGTTGGAACATATTTTTATGCACAGTATTGTTTAGTCTTTTGCTCAAGAAATAATTACATTTCTCATTATCAAGAAAAATATACTTGAAATTATTAAAAATCAAATAATTTTGAGAATGCTTCTATTGTGAATAAAGGGGCTCCAGTAAAAGATTTATTGAAAAATAAAACACAAGTTAAATCCTTTCCTAAGCTATGGTAGGCTATCCTTTGTTATCTGATGATAAACCCTGGTTATTTGATGATAAACCCTGGTAGACTGGCTAGTTGGTACAGTTTATTTGTAGGCTAGCTAGTCAGTCAAGTTTACTTTCAAAGCTATAATGTTGTAGTATAACTTTGAAGTCTAGGGTTAAAATGATAATGGTAAGATTGAAGAATAGACTACTACCTTCAAGTGTTATGGGAGATCAATTCAGCAGAGTCCTCTGCATACAAGGAGGCCTGAAAACTTATTGATGACTGTAAATAACATTATAATACTTCATTAAGACGTATAACTTTGAAGTCTAGGGTTAAAATGATAATGGTAAGATTGAAGAATAGACTACTACCTTCAAGTGTTATGGGAGATCAATTCAGCAGTCTCCTCTGCATACAAGGAGGCCTGAAAACTTATTGATGACTGTAAATAACATTATAATACTTCATTAAGACGTACAACTGCAGCAGGCCCTGGGCTATATACATTGTAGTACTAGTAGCAAGAAAAATTGTCACTCAACTGTGGTTAAATGGACTGAAAGTAACCCTACATGGTAATTTATGAGGCTACATGAATTTGTTTTCAAATAGGCTTTAATAAGGAGTTTATTGCAACATTATTTTATTTTATTAGCTCAAAAGGCAGGTGTATAGTTGATAGCAAGTTGACTACCTAATATCTAAGACACGCTTACTTGAGGTTGTTTCAACAGTTATAAAGATTTTGATGAATGAAAAAGTCACTTTATGAAATATGATCCCTGCATGGAACGAAGTTGTTGCCCCAACACTGGATACCATTATTCTGTAGGGGGGGGGTTAGTGCCATCAGTGCACCTCATTCAGTGAAATTTAGGCATTACTAAAGGTTCTTTGCAGCGTCTCTTCGGCTTCGGCCCCTAGCTGCAACCACTTTCTTTCCATTTACTGTACCTACATTCATAATCTTTCTTTCATCTTACTGTCCATCCTCTCCTAACAATTGTTTTCCTCCTGTTACACCTTTCAAACCTTTTACTGTCAATTTCCGTTCCAGCGCTGAATGGCCTTAGTCGTCCCAGTGCTTGGCATAATGCCAAAATGTTATATATGTAAATCAAATCAAATCAAAACTGGATACCATTAGTGACTGTTGCTGCTGGTCTCTGCAGGCGAGGCCGCTGCTATTTCTCAGAATCATGCATAACAATTGGACTTGTCTGTCCAATCTCTGCCCTCTATATTTATGGGTAGACCCATCTTGTAACAATAGGCATAAGGGGAAAATGCATTTAAGTAGGTAAAGGGGAATTTGCATACTCTTCGGGCACTCTTCCAGGCATTCCTTGACCTGCTTTTGTTGTTACATTTGTCCTTAATTCAATTATGTTGCTACTATCACTGGTCTGAATGTATATTCTTAAATTTCTCGAAATTTCATAGCTTTTCCTTGACATCCATTGCTAAGAGAGGAATAATAGACCAGTCTTGAAAATTATTAAGTAGCTCTCAAGACTGTATGAAAGATTTGTTTATTTACAAATGAGAATGGTGTCCAAGCAAGACCACCGAGATAGAAAGCCTGTTCGATGTGACGTCATGATGTGATGACATCGACCGTGGTGGTCCGACTCTCCGAGGCTGGCGAGTGACTGGCAACTCACTCGACTCTCGATCTTCCTTCCCTTACATTGCTTGGACACATGGTGTTTTCGTTGTTCCATTGTTTTATTAACTCACTCACTCTCGATCGTCCTTCCCTTACATTGCTTGGACACGTGGTGTTTTCGTTGTTCCATTGTTTTATTTATGAACTGGAACATAAAACTTATGTGGCATCATGAGGTAGCGAGTCATGGATACATCTAGTGTCATTTATTGGACGAAATTACTGTGGTAAGCAGATAAACTCAGCAATAAGTTCACTGCAACAGGTATTACCTATTTGACTTTTATCTCTGGATGACTTTCGACTGCAATATAAATACTGTCTGCATTCTAGGTAGAAGTTGTGAGCAACAAGGTCAGGTGCAATATAAAGAAAGACTGGTTTAGCCTACATTGAATTTTAGTAGGAATTCATGTCAGCCAATGCTTAACAGAGTCGAACAGGTATAGGCTAGCCTACGTCAAAGAACTCCCAGTGTAACCTATACCAAACAACACCCACCTATGCCAAGCAACTCCCAGTTTAGGACTTATGAAGCTTTGGAAAAGAAAAATAATTTAAATGTCATAATAGGCAAGACTAATAATGGTAGCAGTAGTCAGGTAAGGCAAGCAGCATATAAAAAAAGTTACCAACAAGCAAAGAAAGGGCAAATACATCAAACAAGTAACACCATAGAAGGGTGAACTTACATACTGCAAGAAATTTAACAAAGCATGCTGTAGCCTATATGTGGTAAAGAGCATTATTGCAATGATTGGGACAAGCGCCCTGTGTCAGGTAAGAAGGTTGCAAACATGATAACTGTGTGATAGAACCTTCAGACAAGGTACTCAAGAGTTAGGTAGATCCACGGTCCAGATACAACAGGTCAGCCAGACAGCGTCCCAATTTTAAGCCTCTTCTGCGCACCTACGTCATCTGAGGGAGCGCGGTGGTGAGAACCATTAAGAACGTAGGTCTAACGCACCGTCAAGAATCTTTTTAGAGGAAAATTTTTTTGATAATTGATCTTTCAAGTATGTAAATAAAACAACATTTGCATTTTGAAAATATTTTATCAAGTTACAACTTTTATTTTTTTTTTCTTAGTGCTTCCCTGCATGGTTGCCCCTGACGTTTCCTATACTTTATCAAATTATTAAGATATCTCATTCGAAAATATACGGATATCTTTACATAAAAAGCTATAATATCGTCAGGAACTTCAATATTAGACTTTTTCAATTCATAGCAAAGCTTTTTAAAACAATGTTTGCCCTCTATGAGTGCTTTCCCGTGTACAGCATTAAAGATCTCCCGCATTATTACTAACTGTGAAAAGAAATGACTAGAAGGTACATGCAACTCCCCCATACTTACACATTCTATCCAAGTATCACTCTTTGGTACTTCTTTATTCTTAGTTCCCAACTCAGGGTATTTCACACAAAACAAAAGTTTTTTGACAATATATCCCCCAATGTATTTAAGAGCCTCCTCCTCAATTACTGCCCTCGATATCTTTTTTTTTTTTATTTCTATGTTTGCTCTCAAAAGGTCTTCTTCCTCATCAAAAACATCTTTTTCTAGATCAAACTCTAAATTTCTAAACATCTGTGTTGTAAGACATATCTCTAAAGCTAACTCCCTTTCTTTTGTTATATACTCATCTTCATTGGCAGATTCAATGGATTTATCAACTGAGGTGATATTACACTTTTCACTTATTACCTTCATTTCCTTCCCTAACAACAATTTTTTTTAGCCTGAATTTAAAATTCACTGCATTTGGATGATCATGGTGACCATCCATTTGGCTTATGCACCCAAAGAAATGTTCAAGGCAATCTTGATTTAATCTTTGTGTCAGCAGGTAGTCAATACTATGAGAGGCTTTTAACATATTAAACAAAGCAATGGTGGATTTACATGATAAAATTATTCCTTTCTGGAACTTGAAAAGACTTTTTGTATTAGGACTTTTAACTCTCATAGTACTCATTACCTCGATGACCTGAGCAGTGTACCTGTTTGTTTTTCTACATCAATACCAAAAGCATTGCTTTTACCAAACTCTCCATACATGCAAGAAGAATTCATGATATCAAACCAGTCATTCATTAAAAGAATAAAATCGGACGTTTCACTCCAGTTTTGACATTTCAACAGTCCCCTTTCTCCTAAATATTTCACTGAATTGGCACATGATCTAGACAGCAGTTGCACTGCTAATTTAACGCGCTAGCTGTCTTTGTTGACCGGTTACATTTAAATGCATTTCATTGATCTTATATGCAAGCCCATAGTCTGTTTTGGTTTTACTCAGCATTTCTCGTATACTAGCATCTGAAATACACTCTCCATTATTAAGGAAAAAACTAGTCAATAAAATTATTTCTTACTAATTTGATTAAATGGGGAACATCCGAGAACACAAAAACTTCTCTTTCTGCTTTAGGATTTTTGAAAGATATCCTATTTTCAAGGGGGTCAATATTGAATTGTTTCCACATACGAAGATTTGTAGATCCCATGTCATGCACCACTGCTACCACAGGATAACCAACATCCTCTACTTTCGATATTATTTCTAACAATACTTTATGCATATCACATTGATCGAACTGAAAATAGATTGGCTGTCTCCATTTACCTATAAGACCTCGCAACATTGCCACCTGTACATTTTTCATGGCGGTTTGTATAGGATATCTGCCTCCTTTGGTCATAGCCTCCACTCTTTCTTAATGCTCATTTCATCAAATGACAAAACAGCGATCTTTTCAGTAGAGGTAAACGTTTCTGCTTTTGCTTTCAATAGCGTTAATACTGAAACCAAAATCCCCGGTTCACAGTAAAACTCTTTCACTCTTTCCTTGAGAGTGCTCTCGCAAGGCAATGGATAACCTTTTCTGAGCCTTAGATATCTATCTATAGCACTTAGGACTTCAGCTTCTAAGAGTAAAAGCGTTTGCAATGTCATCACTACTCCACTCACAAACTTTTTTCTTGTTAATGATTGACTTTATCTGAGTTTTACTGAAAAAAGAACCTAATAATTTATTTTCAACCTCTAATACTAACTTCACGTTCAATCAAAACAGACATATTTTATTTAAGTATGCATTTTGTTCCTTCAAGTAATAAATTTTCTTCTTCAAGCTTCTTCATTTTCACCTTTAAATTTTCAAACTCCTTTAAGACACTTGTCCCTGGCATAACTTCGTTTTCTTGCAAATTTATGTCATCAGCTGTCGATATCTGGGTATCACTTATTGACGAAAAGCCAACATTGCTGATGTGCAGTCTGTATCCAAGACACTTAATAGCTCCTTGACGATTTGTTGACAATTCCTGCTTTCAGCTCTTTCACATCTTGAATTAACATGTTCTGAATGCAATGCGCCTGAAACAATATCACTAATATAAACACTGGTGCTTCTACATAATTATATAGACTATTAATTCATTTGGACTCTAAGCTTGACTGTATTCACTTTTATACAAACAACAGCACTGCAAAACAGTTGCTTAATGTACTCACCATTTGGTATGAAAAGACTTGGTACAGCATCTTCTTTTAGCGGCCGATGATTTTTAGGACTTTCAATGCCTAGTAACCGAGATTTCATATCATCTTTGTAATCCTCGGGTTTGAAATGAATCGAGCAAACAGTAGCATACACAACGTTAATTTTGTCTGCACGACAACAGGCATTTACCCACTGGTCTATGTATGGTTTTGCCTTTGGAAAACGATGGTATTTTATATTGGAGTTTTTCGTTTTTTCACGTGTGTTAAAACAGCCAAATACCGCGCAGTTACTTGGCATTATCACTGATAGAATGAATGAATAAAAAGATATATATGTGCACAGCACGTCCTGTTGTTTACCTTACCTCTATGGGTAGCAAACTAAAGCATTGTTTTGGTTAACCACGTGTGAGAGACCAGGGCGCATGACGTCACAGTATTGGTGATTCATACCCAAAGCTGCGCGCTGGCTGACCTGTTGTATCTGTATCTGGACCGTGGGTAGATCTAGGGTGCTTATCCGCAGCGGCCTAGACTATGGCAGTTGCGGTTTTTCTATGCCGTTTTGGTATTTCTATTGAGTAATATTTATTCGGACGACTGTAATTAATCCCCCAGGGGCCAGTACTGTGCGAAATACATTGGACAGCCACCAATCCCTAGTGGATGTCGTATCCGTGGTTACGTTCCTTGCAGTCCGTGTGGACTGCTTCTGTAGAAATACCAAGAGTTACATTAGCATAGACATATAAGTTATAGGTTCATCAAAACCGAAGTACAGTATAGTGGTGGGGAAATAGTCAAGTTTCCATTGACAAGTCAAAGGTATGGGACAAACCTTTTGGGCCTAGATGGGTTAAGGTGAAAAAAAGTAGACTGGCATAGTATTCTAAGGGTTACAGGTTCAAAACAGGAGCCTACATTAGAAATTTCACTGATCTATCCTCATTGCATTACTAGGTTTCAGTGCTCATATAGTATACACGTAGAAATATTAAAAGACCATCTTTCTTCCTCCACAGGTAAAACTTCAGTACAGATTAATGAAATACCATACTTATGCCACAATGCCCTTCCTACAGTTAAGCCTAACTGTACAGCACATGCATTTTTCATGTCACTGAAGTAGGTCACTTAGAACAGTGGTCTTCAAAGTTGAGCCTTTTTTAATGTCGTCCACCCCTAGTGGTGATTAAGTAGAAGCTGTCCAACCCCCACCCCGAAAAAGTCTCATTAAAAATCTCACATTTTTAATATTTAAAATCTGTGTTTCATATCTCATTTCTATGACTATGTAAACAGTAAAAAGCAGTTTCTCATTTTTTTTTTATTTAACTTTTACATATCCATATATTTACACACCTCATCTCAAACTAAGAGGCTCAAAATACACAAGATAACATTAAGCATGCCATTTAGACACATTTTCCTTCACTAAAGTAAAATTGCAGATAATGTTTGCTATATTTGGTACGGTATCAATAAAAAAAACAAATAGTTATCCTTTAAAAAAAAATCAGTGGTTTGGCTGCTGTTGCACTTTGTCTGCTATTAGGTTGAATCGAGGTGTCAGACGATTTTCAAGTGTAACTCGCATGAGAGGATCCAAGTTCAGGATTGCATTCCTTTTCTTTGTCTTCACCAAAACTAAACTAGAAAACCCTTGCTCACACAAATATGATGTTGGCTTGGCATCTGTATAAATGTGGGTATTGCCTGGTCAGCTAGATCCTTGTACTCTGGAATATCAACCAGGGTAACCCAGAAATCCATGGGATGGCTAAATGTCTTGAAAACTGCTTTTGTGAATAATATGCTCGAAGCTCCAAAAAGCATCACAATGATCAATTCCTTCATCTGTGAACGGATTAAGCATCCACATGGAGATCAGCTGGCCATTCTCACTGTCTGGGAAATAGAAGTCAAGGTTTTCTTACATTAAAGTAAGGTGTTTGATAACTAAGTGTGACATATGTACCTCCAGGGTCTGCTTTGTTGCCTGGATACCATGTTCCCAGCCACATTCTCTCATAAATGAGTCAAATAATTCAAAATCAGAAGAGCAACTCTTTTCTACGTTGCTTTTTCATTTTTTCACCTTCAGTTTAAATGCTTTTATTTTCCCTATACTTGTATAAATATCCCCACCTTTGCCTTGCTGAGTGCTGACTGATGATTAGCTTGTTCAGATGATCGAAGATTGAAGCCATGTACGCCCTTTTTTTACAGCCAGAGCACATCCTGACATTTAACAGCCATGGGGTTTGCTTCCTCGCTAAAGGAAACACAGAGCTGCTCTCTCAATGCAAACACTCGATTAAGAACCCCACCCCGAGATAGCCAACGTACTTCAGTATGAAGGAGGAGTTTTGTGAATTAGCTTCCATATCCTTACACAACTCACGAAACATTCTATACTTTTTTGCATGTGCACATATATAATTAACCATTTTAACATCATCATCAAGTAGAAGCTCAAAGTCACTTTTCTCCTTAGCATTTCTAGTTTATTCAGTCGCTTTGCCACTAACGTTTCCCTGTGAATCACGCAGTGAATTGCGATACAATTCGGTGAGACCGCTTGGATTTTCTTTACAACGCCATTGATTGTGCCGACCATAGCTTTTGTACCATCAGTAGTAACAGACTTGCATTTCGACCAGTCAATGCCCTCTTCAATAATAAAATCATGAAGTTTCTGAAAAATGTTGTGTGCTGTTGTTTCTACACCCAGCTGGAGGCAGCACAAATAATGTTCAACAATGGTTTTCTCTTCTAAGTCTGGAAACCGACAGTAAACAATCAGCTGTGCTTCTCCTCTTATGTCTGTGGTTTCATCCAGTCGAATGCCAAACGAAGCGGCTAGACGCAATTTTTTAACAAGCTGTTCTTTCAGGTCATCTGCTAACATAACAGACCGACGACTTATTGTAGTATCAGACAACGGAATCTGCTTCACTTTATTCATTGCATCTTTCCCTCCATGTATAAGGTCAGCTGCTACTTCAAGACACGGCGGTACAACATTTTCAAGTTCAGTGAATGGCTTTTTTTTCTGAAGAACGATGTGTGTCATCTTAAGAGAAGCAAGAGTAAGTGCTTTCATGTCAGAGGGCTTAACTTGACTTTTAAAGGTCGACTGTTGCTTCAAGTATGCTTCCAAAGTTGCCTCAAAAATTGCTTTGATTTGTTTTGGTGTTCAGGGTGGAGAGAGAGAAAGAGAGAGTCTTGTATATTATACAGACACGTGCAGGTGAGGATCTAGTCCACCCCTAGACAGCTGTCCACCCCTCACTTAATCTCGTCCACTATAAGGTGGACTGTCCACCCACGTTGAATAGCACTGACTTAGAAGATCTCAAGATTCCTACAGAGGTTCATGATACAAATATCATTAAGCAGATATTCAATAACTCCAGATAGTGCTGAATGTATTTCTAACACTGCAATATATATTGCATTGCTGTTATAAAACTAGTTATTTCATTTTTGGCAATAATTTTAGATCTAGTTAATGACTCAATAAATTTGATTATTCATCAGAGCACGTAATATTGTGTTTTTGTTATACCTATAGTTGTTCCCCTCAAAGTTACTGTACCATCAGGAGAGTATTTTTTCAAACAGGTCTGCCTAGCATCATAACAAAAGGACTCAAATTTTCTGATGTACATTAAGGGTAAATGTAAATTATTACTACCCAATGGCAAAGTAGTGATTTTGATGGTGGATGAAACTTGCTTAATACCATATTTTTATTATAAAGGCAAAAATATTGTTGGTTCAGCCTTTGACAATAGTGAAGCTGTAACAGGTGCATTTTACTTTATGTTGAACAGGTAAAGTCTAAATTCAAGTAAGTTGCACAAATTCCTAATTAAAGCATAAAAGCTGATGTTCTACACTGCACACTGAAGAAAGTAGTTATAGGCTTGGGAAAAATAATTTTTTACCGTGTTTTGCATTGTAACATCATAATGTTATCATTGGGCAAGCAAGTCCTATTTTCCCAGCATTCCACAGCTGTCTATAGTGTATCCTCACCCATTTCAGAGTAACAAAGGCTTTTTCGTGTGTTTCAGTAAAATTGTTAAAATATATCAGGAATAATTGGCTTGGCCAGAAAGTTATAAATAAAACAATGAAGTTACCTCAGTTCTCCTTTGATGTCAATAATTTGGAAAACGAAATTCATTATGCACCATTCAGCCCTTTGAAAAACTTCATGATATAGATGTTTACTCTATGAACATTCATATAAACTATCATTAAAAGCATTATCTCCCTACACCTTTGAGAAACAGAATGTTCATTTAGTTTTACAAATATCCAATGAGTATATCGTTCAAGTTTTACTAAATATTGGAAAAAAAATCACTCCCTTTTTATTCACGATGCAAATGTCAAAATTTTACATTTGGTCGACAATCATGAATTTAAACGTTTAAATGTCAAAGGGTAAATAATAGATAAGCTGTTCAATAAGTAATGAAGGTAATAGTACCAAATAATGACTGTATGTAAGAGAGAGTTATTTCATTCATATATAGTAGAAAGAACCATGGTTTTTGTGATGTAAACCTATGCACTGCTGTTTGTTCATTGATAGATACTGTATTGTAACTAAACAAATTGTTTCGGTTCAGCATTTTATATTAATCTTATAACTTGTTTTTCGAGTAAGTATTATTTGGTGTACACTAATTAGTGTAGATGAGAAAAATAAGTAAATTAATAACTGGCAGACCAAAAATGATAGATTTTGACGAGGGTTTGTTTACATTTCTTTCGTCTGGCAGCGTAGTCAGCGCTAGCAGCTCGGACCATCCTTGCTTACGTCACAAAACATCGAACAGGCCTTCTATCTTGGTGGTCTTGGTCCAAGGCGGGCAGTTTAGTGAATCATACGATGTAAATAATATATTCTACTTCCTCGGTTTTCATAGTTAATTAAACTTGAATTTTGTTAGAAATTAAGAGCTTTCTAGGCGATAAAAGTGATTAATAATAACCCGAATAAAAACAACAGATAGTATACATATTATATTGTAATTTATCAGTAGTGAATCATACGTCACTAGCGGATAATTATCGTACACACAGTAATACAGGATGCAACCTAGCCACCTGGGGGGCAAACAAGTCCTTATGGGTGCCGGTCCCAAGCCAAGATAAATAGGGAGGGTTGGTGTCAGGAAGGCCATCCGGCTGTAAAAATCTGTGCCAAAACCAAAAAATGGAATGAGCCGAAATATGGAAAGAGGTAATGCTAGGGCGTACTCCGTAAACGACGCACAGAGACATCGCCCTAACTGTGGTAAGGCGAGGGTTACTGCATCAAGAACGGGTGCAGCTAAAGAAGCTAGCTCACATTGGGTTTAGAGTGTGTCAGCTTAATATTGGGTCCATGACTGGGAGAGGTAGAGAATTCAGTGATAGAAGTGCATAGAAAGAATGACCGTATCATCAGATCGAAGATATGTTATGGAGGAGAGATTCTGAATATTATAAGCGCATATGCACCACAAGTTGGTTGCACAGAAGAAGACAAGGGAAATTTCTGGAGAGACATGGATGGAATAATGCAAGAACTGGAAGAACATGAGAGGGTGATAGTTGGGGCAGATTTGAATGGCCATGTAGGAAGTGAAAATGAGGCGATTGGTCGGGTAGACAGAGATAGGTTCAGAGAGAAAAACAAGGTGGTGAAAAAGGTGGTAGCCCAAACTAAAGCAAAGTTGTATGATGATGTGTATAATGAGCTGGGGACAAAGGAAGGAATAAAGAAGATGATCAAGCTATCAAAGGCTAGAAATAAGAGCACCAAAGATATTACACACATCAAACAAATAAAAGATCAAGATGGTGTAGTACTTAGAAAGGAGGAAGACATTGTGAAAAGGTGGAAAGAATATTTCGAACAGTTGTTAAATGAAGAAAATAATAGACTAATAAGAGAGGATGGGCAAGTGAACATTGGCATGGTAAAGAGGTTTTCTAGGCAAGAGGTACTAAATGCACTGAAGAAGATGAAGAATGGGAAGGCAACCGGACCAGACATGATTCCGGTGGAGGCATGGAAAGCATTAGGAGATGAAGGAGTGGATATACTGTACGATCTAATGATAAAGATCCTTGAACAGGAAAAGATACCAAATGAGTGGCGTGGGAGTATATTGATCCCAATTTTTAGAGGGAAAAGCGATGTCCAAGAGTGTGGTAATTATAGGGGCATTAAATTGATGTCCCACACTTTGAAGATACTGGAAAGGATGATAGATGCTAGACTGAGAGAAGAAGTACAAATAGGTAAAGAGCAGATGGGATTTATGAAGGGAAGGGGAACAACAGATGGTATATTTTGTCTGAGGCAACTAATGGAGAAATTCGGGGAAAGGCAAAGGGACCTACATATGGTATTCATTGACCTTGAAAAGGCTTATGACCGAGTCCCGAGACACGAGGTATGGAGGAGTCTGAGGGAGAAGATGGTGCCAGAGAACTACGGGCGATTGATACAAGAGATGTACTGGAATGTATTTACCAGAGTGAGGAGCAGTGTTGGGGAGACAGAGGGTTTTGAGGTGAGAGTAGGATTACACCAGGGGTTGGCTCTGAGGCCATTTATCTTTAACATAGTGATGGATGTTATAATAGAAGAAGTAAGGGAGACAGTACCATGGAACATATTGTATGCGGATGATATTGTTCTGTGCGCAGAGAGCAGGGAAGATCTGGAAGTGAAATTGGAAAGATGGAGACAAGTACTGGAGGACAGAGGAATGAGAATAAGTAGATCTAAGACAGAATATATGTGTACCACCACTGAGGGGGATGATAGAGAAAGTATTCAGCTTGGTGGAGAGCAAATAAAGAGAGTTGATAAGTTTAAGTATTTGGGATCTTTTATTAATGCTGGGGGAAGTATGGAAGAAGAAGTAAAACATCGGGTACAGGCAGGCTGGAACAACTGGAGAGCAGCCTCTGGAGTTCTTTGTGACAAAAGAGTACCGCTTAGGTTAAAAGGAAAATTTCACAAGATGTGGCAGAAATGAGAATGCTTAGGTGGATGTCTGGGGTGACAAGAGAAGATAGGATCAGAAATGACTACATAAGGGGATCGACTAAGGTGGTGGAAGTATCAAAGAAAGTGCAGGAGGGGAGGCTGAGATGGTACGGACACCTGTTGAGGAGAGATGAGGGACCACACTGGGAGACATACTATGGGGATGGAGGTTCAAGGAAGAAGAAGAGGGAGACCAAGAAAGAGATGGAAGGAGTGTGTGAGAGGATACTTACATGAGAAGGGAATTGATGAGGCAGAAGCGCAAGATAGAAATAGATGGAAACGGCTCATCCGAAACGGCAACCCCATATAAAAATGGGAACAAGCTGGGAAGAAGAAGAAGACAGTAAGACAGAATGCTAGTATAACGACGTCATTGCCTCAACCGAGTTCTAAACGCTGATTGGTCCTAATTTCTCCAATAAACCGAGTCATAACACAGATCACAAATATGCGGCTGGGAAGCATATTCGTAATCTGTGTTATGACTCGGCTTATGACCAATCAGCGTTCAGAATTTGCTTGAAGCAATGACGTCATTATCCTAGCATTCAGTCTCACTGTGTGCACGATAATTATCCACTAGTGACGTATATTTTCACTATTCATAAATTATAATATAATATGTATACTATCCATGTTTTTCGTTCGTGTTATCATTACTTACTTTTACTGTCTAAATAGCTCTTAATTTCTAACAAAATTCAAGTTCAATTAATGATGAAGACTGAGGAAGTAGAACACTTTTATATATTCGTATGAGCCATTAAAATGCTCTTCTTGAACACGATTCTCATTTGTAATTACACAATCAATTCATACAGTCTCGAGAGCTGCTTATTTAAGAGGAGTCTATCATTCCTCTCTTAGCAATGTAGAATATACATTCAATCCAGCAACAATAACAACATAACTGAATTGAGGACAAATGTAACAACAAAAGAACAGGTCAAGTCAAGGAATGGCTGGAGGAGTGCTGAAGAGTATGCAAATTTCCTTTACCTACATATAATGCCTTTTCCCCTTATCCTGATCAAGTTACAAGATGGGTCTACCCATAGACTTGTAGAGGGTATATTGGACAGACAATTCTAATTGTTATGCATGATTTTGAGAAATAGCTGCAGCCTTGACTGCAGAGACCAGCAGCAACAAAGCCACTTCTGGTACACAGTGCTGGGACAACAACTGTGTTGATTTCCATACAGAAAAAGGATCGCCATAAGAGATCAGGGGACCATATTGCATAAGATAGTGACTTTTTCTTTAATAAAAATCTTTATACCTGTTGAAACAACCTCAAGTAAACATGTCTTAGATATTAGGTAGTCAACTAAACGCCTGCCTTTCGAGCTAATAAAATTAAATAATGAATGTTGTAATAATCTCTTTATTAAAGCCTATTTGACATTAAATTCATGTAGCCTAATAAATTAGCCTGTAGAGTTACTTTCAGTCCATATAACCACGGTTAAGAGTGACAATTTTCCCTACTACTAGTACTACAATGTACATTGTATCATGAGGCCTAGCCCTGGGACTGCTGCAGTGGTACGTGTTAATGAAGTATTATTATGTTATTTACAAAGTCACCAAAAAGTTCTCACCCTGGATAGGTTTGATGGGTCGAGCATGACCCGAGGGGTGTTTAAAAAAAACACGTTTTTTTCCCATAAATCATCATCTGTCTCAAATCTGTGTGTTATCAACCTGCAAGGATAGCAGAACACACACTACAATCATGTCAAAACCTGTGTTTGCCTTGCCTCTGTCCTTTCCCCTTTTCTGAGTAATAGTTTGTTTTGAACATGTGTCAGATACAAAGGCAAAGTTATCTAGTAGTGATTTCCTGTCTAACACTGTTGACTCTGGGATAGTTTTATATTGTTGGAAACTGTAGGTAGATGGTGTGTGTACATTATGGTTGCCATTGGTTGTGGCTGAGATGCCTTATATTGCTATTTGGTCCAATTTCCTTTGAATGCCAATTTCTCAGTTTTTGCATTTTTTTTCTGCATTTTTCATCAACAATGGCCAGCAGGCAGTATTTTCTGGGCATGTGTCATGGTAATTGCTTCATAGCAAGGAATTACGAGTTAAAGGGAAGGAAAACGCATTTTCGAGAAGTTCTGCAGCAAGGAGGCATTTGCGCATGTGTTGGAAGTGCATGTTCTCATGATGGTTCTAGAATCGGCAGGAGTTTTGTGGAACTTGACAGGTGCCAACGTGACGTGAGGAACACCGTGATTTCTGATGCAATACTCTGTCTAGATTCTTCTAAATCGTTCCCGGCGACTGACGAAGTAGGAGAGTAAGAGATCATCAGTAAGAGCCACAGATCAGATTATCAGTGAGAGATCAGCAGAAGAGATCATCATTAAGGGTCACAGATCAGATTATCAGTGAGAGATCAGCAGCAGAGATCATCAGAGAGAGAGATAAGAGAAGAAGGAACCAACGAAGGATTAAAGAGAAAAAGGCGCTCGAGAGTTGGTTGAATTCTGGTCAAGTCGTCGTCAGGAGTGGACGACTGAGATATTTTCGACGTTGAGCAAGCCTTGAGAGAAGAAACTTTATACTAGAGATTTCGAGGAGTTCCTGCCCTTCGAGTATCAAGAATAGACATTGCCTTCCACAGTACGGAGTCAAGAAGATGACTAAAGTTCCACCGTTCTCTTCGAGTCGCAAAACTGGCCAGCAAGTATTTGAATTACCTCACTTCTTCCCCAGTTCATGCATTGTAAGATTTTGCCTTTTTTATGTAAACAGGAGACACCATTCTGCATTTATCTTTGTTAGTAAGCTTATAAATAAACCTTTGTTGTTTTAGTGTTTCTTTCTATATTCGTATCCCCAGTTTCAACTGTTGGTGTTGAATTTTTTTTGTTTATCATTAAATCGAACCTGGAGCGGACCTCTCACGGTTGGTAACAGCATGGATGTCATCAACTTACTTCTAATGGCATTATAAAGTCATGTTGATGATAATTTAGAGGTTGCTGACACCTCTATGGCAAGAAGCCAAGTTTGTGTAATGAAGGGTTGGAGGCGAGAGTGATGACTTTGAAATGATTACGAGACAAGAGGGGGAGAGAAGGAGTGGGAAGTAGTGGGTCTCTGCCTTTTGTGGTGACAGATTACATGAGCTTATGTCAATAAATCATGAGTGTGGAGAGAGACAGATAGAGAGAGAGAGAGTAAATTACATCTTAGTGTAGATGTTTTTACATAATTCCGTTCTGGGATAATATGAGTTTATTCAATAAAAAAAATTAGCCGTTTTCTATTTCATTTAGGTACCAAAAAAATTCGTGAAATTTTGACAATTGTTTTGGTCAAAAAAACATACCTTTTTTTTCTCTTTTCTGATTTTGACCTCTATGGGTTCGACACCTTTTCTGGCAGTCACATAGTTTTAGGAAGGATTCCCTAAATTTTTGTGAGTAAATAGCGTATTTTGTATTTTTTGTAAATATTTTCGTAAATTATTGTTTGTGTGTGAGAGAGAGAATAACATTTATGATATAACAGTAAATTACATCTTAGTGCAGATCTTTTAATATAATTCCGTTCTAGAATAATATGAGTTTATTCAATAAAAAAATTTAGCCACTTCCTATTTCATTTAGGCAAAAAAAAAAAAAAAAAAAAAGAAATTTGTGAAATTTTGGCTTTTTTTTTGGCCAAAAAAACTCACCCTTTTTTTTCTCTTTTTACATTTTGAAAGTAAACTTTACTGACTAGCTAGCCTACAAATAATGTATACCAACTAGCCAGTTTATCATCAAATAACAAAGGGTAGCCTACCATAGCTAAGGTTAGGCTACGGTAGGCTGGTAGACTGGCTAGTTGGTACAGATTATTTGTAGGCTAGCTAGTCAGTAAAGTTTACTTTCAAAGCTATAACGTTGTAGTATAACTTTGAAGCATAGGGCAAAAATGATAATGGGAAAATTGAAGAATAGCCTAATACCTTCAAGTGTTATGGCAGGTCAAATTCAGCTGAGTCCTCTGCATACAAGGAGGCTTAAGAACTTATTGGTAACTTCGTAAATAACATAATAATACTTCATTAACACGTACAACTGCAGCAGACCCTGGGCTAGGCCTCATGACACTATGTACATTGTAGTACTAATAGTAGGGAAAACTGTCACTCTTAACCGTGGTTATATGGACTGAAAGTAACCCTACAGGCTAATTTATTAGGCTACATGAATTTAATGTCAAATAGGCTTTAATATATAAAGAGATTATTACAACATTCATTATTTAATTTTATTAGCTCGAAAGGCAGGCGTTTAGTTGACTACCTAATGTCTAAGACATGTTTACTTGAGGTTGTTTCAACAGTTATAAAGATTTTCATGAAAGAAAAAGTCACCATCTTATGAAATGAGGCTAGCACTGCGAGAACTTGCATTTGCCACACCTGGTCAAAATGCATATTTTGGTCTCAAACGCTCATTCGCCACCTAAACTATTGGGGGGAATGGGGCGAATCAAAGTTCGGGCACTGTAAAGTCAACCATGTGGCCTCTATACAATGGTGTGCGAGCTACCCCGCCGCAGCTGAGCGGAGCGTCGCTTTGTAAACAGAACTCTCCTTCGCTCTTATTTACGTCTGTTTTTTACACAGTTTTCGTGTGTTTTTGATTCTTTTTTTGTTATAAGCTTGCTACTTTTAGGTGCCTCTTAGACACTTCTCGTAGCAAATGAAAAGTCTGAAAATCGTATATGGGCTACTGAAAGGAATGCACTGACTAAGTAACAAATATACCATTGGAAATTAACTTGTTGACTATTTAAGCGGTGAAGAAACGTGTTTAAAGTGTTTCAAATGCCAAAAAAAAAAAAAAAAAAAAAGCCTTAGCAAATTCAGTTACTACTACTTAATAGCTTCTAGTAGCATAATTTGTGAAGTCTAATTTTTTTACTAGTCTAGCATTAAAGTACATGAAATTTGGAAAATTTTTATATAAATTTTTTTTTCTGAGAAACAAATAATAAACAAGCTATGGCATTACTAATTTTGAAAACTTTGAACGCGTTTTTCTCCATTTTTTAAAATGTGGCGAATGTAAGTTCTCGCAGCCCTAGCCTCAAATATGGTCCCCTGATCTCTTAAGGTGATCCTTTTTCTGTATGGAACTCAACACAGTTGTTGTCCCAGCACTGGGTACCAGAAGTGGCTTTGTTGCTGCTGGTCTCTTCAGTCGAGGCCGCAGCTATTTCTCAAAATGATGCATACCAATTAGAATTGTCTGTCCAATCTCTCCCCTCTATATCTATGGGTAGACCCATCTTGTAACTTGATAAGGATAAGGGGAAAAGGCATTATGTAGGTAAAGGAAATTTGCATACTCTTCAGCACTCTTCCAGCCATTCCCTGACTTGACCTGTTCTTTTGTTGTTACATTTGTCCTCAATTCAATTATGTGGCAAATGTCTCTGGATTGAATGTAAATTCTTAAATTTCTCTAAATTTGATAGTTCTTCTTGACATCCATAGCTAAGAGAGGAAAGATACTGTAGACTTCTCTTAAGAATTGTGTAATGTGTATTTATAATTGAAAATCGTATTCAAGAAGAGCAGTTTAATGAATCGTACGAATATATAAAATTGTTTTACTTCTCAGTTTTCATCATTAATTCAACTTGAATTTTGTCGAAATTAATAGCTATTTAGACAGTAAAAGTAATTAATGATAACTCGAAAAAAACGGATAGCATACATATTATATTATAATTTTGAATAGTGAAAATATACGTCAGTTGCGGATAATTATCGTACACACAGAGAGAGAATTCTAGTATAATGACGTCATTGCCTCAAGCAAATTTTGAACGCTGATTGGTCTTAATTTCTCCCATAAGCCAAGTCGTAACACAAATCACGAATATGCTTCCCGAACGCATATTTCCCAAGAGTATAAGGATGGGGAAAATTAGGACCAATCAAAGCTCGTGGACTGATCCATGACGTCACAAGTCACGCCTTTTAGCTCCCTCCTTATTACACGTTCAAAAAAAGCGTCAAAATTTTGCATCAAAATTTTGACGTGTAACTTTGATACAAAATTTTGATGCATAATTGCCCACACACGTTTAGGCGTTTTTCCCATCAAAATTCAGTATCGTCAAAATCTTCGACATGTATGCATCAGTGGCCATAGCACTAGTGTTGGCATTGGACTCTGATAAACCTCCTGGTAAACGTCGGAAATGGTCAAAAGACTGGTTTTTAAAACGGAAAATTACTAGACTAGGGTTTTTGTGACGTCAAAAACTCTGCGCAGTAATTTTTCATAATAATTTATAGGTTATTAACATAAAATTACATCTAATTCTTCTTGTCAAAGAAAAATGGACATGCATACTTATTTATCTAGTATGTAAATTACTGATCGTTCAGTAAGGGAATACATTTTTTGAATGTTGTACCTGACTTTCCTTTATGTCAGCTATATACAGATTAAATTACACGACTCTTTTATGCAAAATTCTGTACTTTACATAAGTTAGAACGTTAGGCTTTATCTTTGTTTGTAATGAGAGAATTAATAGGTATTTTATGTATGAAAAATACTGACTGTTTGATGGTTTTTTAATCAAATTATAGTTGGCTTTCAAAATACTTTATGTACGAATTAGATTGAAAAATTCTGTACTTCAACTACAATAAGCCTCAAAATTTTCAGTGATGGTTAATTTAGCGATAAAAACAGCATTGCTTCTACACTCCTAAAACTTCAATCAAAAATTTCTTTTCGGCCTCCTTCTTCACAGACATGGCGATCCTATCTCCTCGTCAGTCACCTGCGAACTAAAAAGTTTGATCAAAATTTTGACAGGAGCCCACACACGCATCAAAAAATTTGACGATATCAAAAAATATCAAATGGATTTGATCAATCAAAATTTTGCTTCAAATCTTTTTTTGACATCAAAACGTCCTACACACACTCAAATTTTGCATCAAAATTTTGATATCAAAATTTTGATGCAAAATTTTGACGCTTTTTTTGAACGTGTATGGGCCCCTAAAATTCTCATAACCAATACTGCCGCCAGTCACGATGCCGAGGAAGTACTTCTAATTTCACAGTTTACAGCTTGTATGCCATATACATTTTAGTCAGATATATCTAAACATAATGCAACACTAATTTGACAACAATATATTCTTCAAATGAGATACACTGTGAAATATATTATGCGTTATTGGCTTCTCCCTCTTGGTGAATAATATTTTCTCATCACGAATTTCTAAATTATATACTTGAAAATGCACGTTTAAAGCCATTTATAAAGAGTTGCGATAACTCATGGGATGAATCAAACATTATACAAGATGGTAAAAATGATGGTATCTGACCTGTTTGTAGGAAAAATAGAGCGAGGATGTAGGCTTACACTCCGGATTTCTATGGATATATACTATTTCATAGTAATACACATTACTGTGCATTGTATAAAAGCAATATACTGGTTACTACTATACCCTGTTTTTTTTTCATCTGTCCATCCGCCTGTGGTGTTTTTGTATGGTAACATTGCGGCGTCCCGGGCTTTAGATAGTTACGCATTGTGTAAGTTTTAGGTAAATAAAAGGATATCTGGGTGTACATTTGCAACTGAAAAGTGTTTTAATAATTTACTGTATGCGAATTACACCGTTAATATTCGAAATAGGATATTATTATAATCGTTGAATGTAAGCTAAAGCCCGAGACGCAGTGTTACCATACAAAAACACCACAGGCGGATGGACAGATGGAAAAAAAACAGAGTATAGGTCATGAACAGGATTCAGACTGATATAGACCCTATTATTTACAGGGGCACAGTTTCAGCTTCAATCATTAAGGAAACCTAAGGAAACCTACGATATTGTTATTTTGGTGATCTAAGTTAGCCTACTGTAAGCAATTAGTTACTTGACAAACATAAATAAAAATAAATAAATAAATAAATAAAATAAATAAATAAAAATAAATAAAAATAAATAAAAAAAAATAAAAAAAAAAAAAAAGAAATAAAAATAAAAAAATAAAACAAATAAATAAAAAAAATGAAATAAAAAATAAATAAATAAATAAACTAAAAATAAATAAATAAATAATAAACTAAATAAATAAATAAATAAAAATC
>NC_061100.1:29857698-29870198 GCF_015104395.2 Macrobrachium nipponense
ACCGCCGAACCTTATATTATTTGTGGTCTCATTTTCAAAGAAAGAAAACAATATACGTAGATGTCTCAGTCGATGGCATCAGGAGCATAGTTACGACCTTCTTGCCCCGATACCCGTCGCGCAGAAAGAGGTTCGCTGGGTATTTTCGTATAGAATACGAATTCTGCCCAAACTTGCAAAATATAAATGGTTTATCTTTTTAACAGTTGCAAAAATTTAGAAAATACTGATAGTTTATTTATTTAACACATACCTGCGTGTATGTATATATATATATATATATATATATATATATATATATATATATATATATATATATATATATATATTTATATATATATGTATGTATATATATATATATATATATATATATATATATATATATATATATATATATATATATATATATATATATATATATATATGAATATATACATCTTTATAAGTATATGTATATATATATTATACATATATATATATATATATATATATATATATATATATATATATATATATGATTTATATATATATATATATATATATATATATATATATATATATATATATATATATATCCATGAGATATAAGGGGAACAGTTTTATTAACTGAAACTTCCTCAAATTGCGAAGGTTTTACAGAGGTAATAAAATATGAACTCGGGGATTATAAACGAGATATGTCGCATGATCAAAGACCAGTCTCTCTCTCTCTCTCTCTCTCTCTCTCTCTCTCTCTCTCTCTCTCTCATATGAAAGTTGCAGCTCTGCCTTACGCGTCGTAAAAATTCCTGCCAGGGATTTCATGGACGTTCTTCTCAAGGTATATAGAATAAGGGAGAGAGTACAGTCACTTTGGTCGCGGGGGTAGTTGTGGGTATTTCCGTGACAGGCCTGGAGGCCAGGGTGGGAGCAGTCAAGGCAAGTACTACCTTGGGAAACTTAAGTACCTTGGGTCGAAGAGATTAGGCCTGTAAGATGTCCTTTTCACTCTGTTATCTTGTATACGTTTGGTGTTCTTTTGAATTCATATAGGTCACTGTACTACACATACAAAGTCGTGGATTGATAATGTTTGGCTCCCTAATATATAATAGAAACCTTAAATAAATATGCTTGACAGGACTTAAAAAAATATTCAATTAGCATTTGACCTGGCATTTATTTACAAAGGTTTATGTATAATTTTACAATACATTATTTAATAAACTAACATAGATAGATATAGATAACACATAACAGTATCTGGCTTCGTAATGGAACGAAAAAATACTTAGTAAAAGTAAAAAAAACAACAATTTTTCTTTTTAAAATTTTCATGGCATTATTTAGTTAATTTATGCATCTTTTTTCTTTTTTGCCTACTTGATAAAATTTGGGCATTCAGAGCTCTCATCCTAAAAAACATCCGACATCTGACAAAAAAACAATATTACTTTAAAAGGCAAGGATAAACAATTTTCAATATGGCGTGCCAAGTCGCATAATACTCCATTGCCTGGTCTCAGTGTATTTTCTCCATTGTATGTTTGAAACATTTTTTTTTCCATTACCTTTAATTTTTCAAATAACTCAGCACTTGGTTCCGTTAATTTATCATCATGTCGCTCTACTGCACTAATCCAGGTACCTTTCAGTATTTTAAGTTTACATCCTAAGAACTGATAATCTGGAAATTTAGATGCCACATAACCTCCAACATATCGAAGGCCCTCTTCGTCTGCAACATTCTCTAAAGTTATTTCATGAAATTCATTTTCAAAGTTTTCTGAATCTTCTTCTGGCATCTTCTCATCTTCAATAGAGGCAAACACCATTGCAGAAATCATAAGCTCTCTTTCAAGATCGGTTTCATTTGAATCATTATTTTCACAACTTTTCTCTTGACTGAACATTCCTTCCAACATATTTGAAGAATCGCACTCCTTCATCGAGTTACAATTTTTTCCAGTTATATAGTTTATTTTGCCAAGCAAATATGACCTTATTCTGTGTTTGACTTCATCTGGCGTAAGATGATCATAAGTTGCACCCATTTGTCTAAGACAGCCAAACATGTTTTCCAGTCCATCTTGGTTAAGTCTGGAGGTAATTATGTATGATACATCATATTTACTTTTATACATATGCAACCTTGGCAAGGATTTGCATGACACAATAAGTCCCTTTTGGAACTGATAGATCTTATTACTTTTGCAAACTCGTATTGTTTCAGCAGTACACTTCATATTGTCAAGGATTTTATTCTGTTCCGTCAGTTGCATCCCATAAGTATTTATAGATTTTTTTCTGTCATAACGTACCCTTGAATTGAACACATCAAACCAGGAGTCGGCAAGCTTTATAAAGTCCCTTGTACTTTTCCAGGACATGCTCGTCAAAAGTCCCTGACTTCCATAAAAATCTAAAGCTTTAGATGTTGTTTCCGAAAGAAGCTGCACTGCTTTCCTCACATTCATACGTCTGAATTTCATTGTTGGGGTTCGTGATATAATAAGTTCCTGCTGCAGGTCTCTTTTATATGCATTTTCTTCAAAATGTTTACTGCATATGCGATGAGCAGTAGGGTTAAAGTAGTCCTTTCTATTACAACGATGAACCCATTTCCGTCTTGTTTCCTCATCACGAGGGAATCGGAAAAAGGATACCTCCTCTTTTTTTCTACTATTTGAATAACAACCAAATAATGTTTGGCATTATTTAAATAATAATTTAGATTATGTAAAAAATCAAAACTATGGTTGTATTCGAAGAATGTAAAACTAAATCAATACAGAGATGACTGAAGTGACCTGCGATATACATTTGAATGAAACGGTAGTTGATTGGACTTCTCGCCCATGACTTGGCCTCCAGTGATGCGGCTCTTGGGGGATAAGCCGCAACCCCCCACAAATGACTCTACCTGACCATTCTATATACCTTGGTTCTTCTATTCAAGAGTCCGTGCTGTACATCTGCTTTCTGGCCATTATTTTGGGCATTAAAAGCATTTTATATGCAGACGTGAGAAAAGTTGGCTTAAACGAATTTTCATGCAACAAAGACATACACACACACACACACAGACGCACGTATATATTTATATATACACATTCACTTGAACTCATATACACATTTATATTCTGTATTACCTTCCAATTTCAATTGACTGAGGTATCATTTTTCTTTTATAAAAATGTCGTTTCGTTGGTAATTACTTCAATGTATTTTCCTCTTTAATCGGACAAGCCCTGAGAGATCTTTTGTCAATTAAGATTTCATTTTACCATTTTTAGGATGCGGTATCAATGCGACCCTATCCAGTACTTTTAGAATGGTTAATAATATATAAAGGTATATCACAATTGCAGTTATTTCCTTGTAATTCCATACAGCAATTCTCTTAGATTATTTAAGAATACAAAAACCGAATCATTTTTGATACATGAGATTTGCAGAGTGGTATTCGACCCTTCATAATGAGATGATATGTATGTGATATATATATATATATATATATATATATATATATATATATATATATATATATATATATATATATATATATATATATATATATATATATATATATATATATATATATTATATATATTATATATATATATTATATATATATATATATCATATATATATATATATATATATTATATATATATATATATATATATATATATATATATATATATATATATATATATATATATATATAATATTATATATATATATATATATATATATATATATATATATATATATATATATATTATATAGAAGTGAAAAAAAGAGAATGGTGAAAAGCGTTCGTATTAACACCACATTATTAGATAAAACAGCGAGCATGAAGATAATTAAGAATATTTACCCGGACTCCGAAAGTATAATCCTCTCTATTCTTTTATTCTTTTTATATGAAATGGAATCCCTTGTTGATCACAACTTAATTTTTGAGGTATTCTAAATGTATTAGACCCGGAATAGCAAGCTTTAGCCAATTTTACATTCATCGTTTTAATCACAAACGATGAATAGTTTTTCCTCGGAATAATTTTAACCGTCATATGAAAGAACCGCCTAATAGTGCTTATAATTCTCTTAATATAAGCGGTTTCGTAAGCTCTCATGAATACGCAAAAAATAAGCCTGAATACTTATTACAGATGCGATCAAATTAGCCAGTAATTGAAAAATATATGAATTAAAATCTTAATTAATATGAACGTTTCTTTTTCTAATTCAAAGCAAAAAACCTAATATTATTATATTAGAAATTCATATTAAATACTTTAAAAAAAATAAAATTGAAACAGATTAATAGGAAATCTTTGCTTGAATACAAATATGAATGTTTATCTTTCTAATTCAAAGTAAATAACCTAAAATTACAATATTAAAAATTTATATTTAATACTTAAAATGATATATAATTTGAACACAGATTAATTATAAATCTTTGCTTGAATTCAAAGTAAATGATATATTGTTACCTTCTTACAAGACTAATCTATCGTATGTACCCTAACTGCAGCCCCTTTCAGTCCTTTTACTGTACCTTCGTTCGCATTCTCTTTCTTCCACCTTTCTCTCTACCGTCTCTTGTCTGCAGTTTCCCTTTCATCTCTGAATGACGTCATAGGTCCCAGGTGTTGGCATCTGACCAATATTTCATGTTCTATATTCAGACGATCTTTTCACTGGTACAAATATCATTTTACAATCGCCAGTGACGCGAATACATATATTTCCCAATGCCGCCGTGTCCTTTAGAATTCATTGGGGGGGGGGGGGTGAAAAATCCAGAATATTTCGTTTATCAAGCTGACACAGAACGAAAGTAAAAAGTAAAAAGGATGAACGTCCGATTTGGGATTCATATTTGCTGCAGTATACAAAACTCATCTGGAAAGACGTTATTCCTGTGTTCTCTCGGAAGTATTCTAGATCTTTTGCTAAAATCTCTCTCTCTCTCTCTCTCTCTCTCTCTCTCTCAAAAGAAAGCTAGCCAAAATCATTAAAACACTGTGAATGAATTACAAAACTCGCTCTTATAGATAAGTGAGCATATAACGTCTCCTCGCATGCACTAATAATACTTTGGGACATCCTACTCCTTGTAATCTCACTCTCTCTCTCTCTCTCTCTCTCTCTCTCTCTCTGTATATATATATATATATATATATATATATATATATATATATATATATATATATATATATATATATATATATGTATATATATATATATATATATATATATATATATATATATATATATATATATATGTTTTCCCCTCCTTATCCCCTAAACTACACAAACTGGGAACTCTTACCTGTTGCCAACGGTGCCCTGTCTGTAAGATGTCACGGGCTTATTAAGACTGCGTAATATAAAAAAAATACTATTTATTTCCCAAAGCAATTGGTTATAACTTAGAACAAAATGATTGACAAGTCATAATGGCATGAACACCCAAATCTACCCATAAAGAAACCAGTAAGATAACATTATACCCTCCTGACTAAGGTTACACTCCCAAACCCAAAAGTGTCATATTGTCTCGTATTACTCAGGTTCGAGATTCCCGTTTCTAATCAACCATGGAATCGGACCCATCTGATAATCAAAGATAATAGGTGTATATTAGACATTTTTCCCCCACGCCACTCTTTTCAAAGTATTTACGTAAAGAGAGTATTTTCACACTTCTCTCTCTTTTTTCAAAGGTAAAAGTTTTTCTAAGTTTTTTATAGAATGTCTCCTACCTTTTCGATGGGCGTTTTCTCCCGACACTCGGAGCAACCACTTGATCTATTCTCGTTCGCACAAAGAATGCGTCTTCCACAAGTACCCTGAACTAGTAGGCCTGTAATACACGTTACAACGAATGTACATGCCTCACAAAACGGGGGAACGATCTCTGAGTCAAAAGTTGCTTGTTCAGCAAATACCTTTTTCTCCAAGTGAACCTTGCAGTGCACCCACCTCTTGTCTCTAAGCGAGGAGAGCTATGTGACTTTACTATCATATAAAACATATTATTAGCCATTCCCCCTCTTTTTTCAACTCCTAGATATATATATGTATATATATACATACACACACACACACACACACACACACACACACACACACATATATATATATATATATATATATATATTATATATATATATATATATATATATCCCTCCCCAGTCATTTCTCCTCGGATGGACACTAAGAAGTCTTTGAGACATTAACCTTGTAACTCTCTCTCTCTCTCTCTCTCTCTCTCTCTCTCTCTCTCTCTCTCTCTCTCTCTCTCTCTCTCTCCAGCCATTTCTCCTCGGATAGGCTAATAAGTCTTTGAGACATCCAGATCCTTGTAATTCCTTGTAACTCTCTCTCTCTCTCTCTCTCTCTCTTACTCTCTTGAGTAGTGCTATTTTGCTTGGGGAGACGTTCCAGCGCACAGTCTGATTAATCAACAGATATCACGCGTTTAACATACGTCTGGAAATCGAAAAATATCTAGAAGTGTTCGTGAACTGTCGGTGATAAGATTAGTATGAAAATAGTAGGATAAAGCGTCTACTAAATTAGTTTATCAAGTGAAATACTGTAAATCAGATCAAGATGGCAGTAAGTTCCAACTATGGAAAGAAATGGCGAAATTTACCGTGTCTAGCAGATTCGCAATATTATGAGGTAGCGTAGCAGGAAGGGAGCTGGCATTTCTCATCTCTGAGATCAACAACAGCCCTAATCAAAAAGATACAAAAGCATTCATCGACATATTAGAAGGATATGATCCTTCAAACTGGAACAAATCAATAGAAAACAAATTGAAAATAATTGAAGAAGTTCCAAATAAAATCCAAGTGGTCAAGAGATTCATGAAGAAAATTTACATCAATCAGCATATTCCGACAAAGAAAATGAATAAGGTGAACATTGTGAATATCCTAATTGATGCAATAGGAAAAAGAATGCCAAAAGCATGCGAACTGTGTAAGGTGTGGTATAGCATAGCTAATCCACAAAACCTGATCAGAAAATGTTCTGCATGCAACATTCCAACGCATCCTCAATGTGCTGAAGTAATGCAAGATATGAGGAAGAATATCAGAATATTTTGCTCAACATGTCTATCATGGATAGACATTGTTATTAAATCAAGACTTAATGTACAAATAGTTGAGGATGAAGATGAAGAGGAATAAGAAGAAGAAGAAGAGGAAAATGGAAGAGAAGAAATGAAAGAAAAAAATAAGGAAAACAAAGAACAAGACAAGAATATGGATGCAGAGATACTCATCGATACTATATATATGAGGCAATCAAGCAGTATACATACGAAGAAATAAATTATGACATGACAACACAAAATAAAATCCCGAAGAGGCTCTACCCAGATCTGCACACTGATGGGAAAGAGAAAAAAATAGACAAGAAAGACAAAGTCTGCACCCTTTTGAAAAGAGGGAATTGCAGATTCGGAGGAAGATGCTACTACAAACATCCCAAGGTATGTCACAACTATGAAATCTATGGTAAATGTGCATACCTAGACGGCTATGAAGATGATTGCAGAGATCTGCATCCAAAAATATGCAAAAACATAAAAGAAGAAAAAGGATGTAAGTTCGACAAAAAATGTAAATATATGCACCCTGTAGCCATGAATCAATTAAATAATCAATCAAAAATTAATAATAAAATCCAAAATAAGAAAGAAAGAAACAAAGAGAGGAACAAAGAATATGAGCTGAAGGAAAAAAGCAAGCCATCACCGCAATATGGAGTGTCAACAAAGAATTTCCAAGCATCAGCTTTAAGATACAGCCCAAGATACAGCTCAAGAGATAAATACTGTATGTACAATGTAAGAGGGTATTACAGATGCGCAGAAAATTGCAGATTCAGACACAAAATGAATAATTATGATGAAAGAAGATCAAATAATATGGAGAAGTTGGATTTTTTAATGTCAGAATTTCTGGAATGAAGAAAAGACCAACATACCAGAACAGGAAAGAGACGTGGGAAAATCCTTGTTATTACCCATATTAAATGAAGGAGAAAACACGCAAACCATCATAGTGATGAATGCGCACGGTTTAGTTACGAGTAACTGAAAAAGAAAAATAGAGTACTTAGAAGAACTAACTCAAATTGAAAAGAAAATAGATATAATGAATATAAGTGAAACCAGGTATTCCCAAGAGACTGGGAATGACGATCAAATAAAAGGGTTCAAAATTTATAGATCAGATAGAAAAAAATAGGAATCAAAGGGGAACCGCAATATATGGGAAAGCAAAAAAACAAGGAAAAATATATGAGAAATATAGTAACTCAGAATGTGAACTAATAGCGGTAGAATTTGAATCTGAAAAATTAATTAACATAGTAATATATAGACCCCCTAATACTAAAGAGTTTGACACAATAATAGAAAAATTGGATGATATATGTAGAAATCACAAGGACTGGTCTATTCTCGTATCCGGAGACTTTAACTTTCCTTTCGTAGACTGGAAAGAACGAATAGGAGATTGTGGTTGTATTTATACACATAAACATGAGAGTAATAGTAGTGCAGAAGATAAGAGGCAATCCGGAAAGCTATTAGATATGCTACTAGAATACAACATTCAACAAATAAATCACCTGTCAACAAGAAAGGAAAATACTTTAGACCTAGTATTTGTGAACGGGGTGAATTATGTTAAAGAAATAATAGCTTATAATGCGAGTATTTCAGACCATAATGTCATAGAATTAACAGTCCATTCCAAAGCAAGTGAAAACAGAGATAAGCAAGAAATGAAAAAGTGGGAAGGATATGGAAAATACAACTTCTAGAGTAATAATATAAAATGGTCAGAAATAAATGAAGAATTAAACAAAAATTGGGATAACTTTTTCGTAAGTGATGATATAAAGGTAAATACGGAGATATTCTATAAAATATTAGAGAAAATAGTGGATGAATATATACCAAAGAAGAAAAGTAAACATCAGTCATGCATACCAAGAGACAGAAGGATCTTGTTCCAGAAAATCAGAAAGTTGAAAAAAGGTCTTGCAAAAAAAAAAAAAAATGCATGGAAAGTGATGGAACTAAAAAGTAAGATAGAAAATTCAGAACAAAAGATTATACAATCAAAAGAAAATGGAAAAACAGGATTTGGAAGAAAAAACCCTAGTAAATATCAAGCAAAACCCCAAACTATTCCACTCGTATGCAAAAAAGATGAATAAAAGAAGAATAGAAATAGGCCCTCTAAGAATTAACGAATGAAAAAAAGGAAATATGCAACATATTAGCAGAACGATATAAGAGAGAATTCACCCTTAGAATTGATAATGAAGATAATGATATAGAAGTAAGGGATGAAAATAGTGAATATTTAGCAGACATAGATATTAAGGAAGCTGATATTGTGCAGGCTATTAATGAAATTAAAAATGGAGCTGCAGCAGGGCCTGATGGTGTCCCTGCTATTTTGTTAAAGAAATTAGTTCATTCTATCTCAAAGCCACTTGCAATATTATTAAGACAAAGTGTAGATACAGGCAAGATTTATGATGAGCACAAATTAGCATATATTACCCCTACTTTCAAAAGTGGATCAAGACTAGAGGCAAGTAATTATAGGCCTGTGAGTCTAACATCACATATTATGAAAGTGTATGAAAGGGTAATGAAGAAAAATATTATGAAACATTCAATAAAAAATAATTTGTTTAATATAGAACAACATGGTTTCGTACCCGGATAAAGTACTCAAACCCAACTGTTAGTCCACCGTGATAACATATACAAAAACATGAAAAGCGGAAATGAAACACATGTGGTTTATCTAGACTTTGCAAAAGCTTTTGACAAGGTAGATCATAATATATTAGCAAAGAAAATTAGAAAACATAATATAATGGATATAGTATGAAGATGGTTAAAAAAATTTTTACACAACAGAAAACATATAGTTATTGCAAACGATGAGAAATCGGATGAAGCTAAGGTAATATTCGGTGTGCCACAAGGTATGGTGTTAGCTGCATTACTGTTTGTTATTATGATTGCAGACATAGACAGTAATGTTAAGGACTCGGTTGTGAGTAGTTTCTCCAATGACACAAGAATAAGTAGAGAAATTACTTGTGATGAAGATAGGAATGCGCTACAAAGAGACCTTAACAAAGTATATGATTGTGCATAGGTAAATAGGATGGTATTTAACTCTGATAAATTTGAATCAATAAATTATGGAGACAGAGATGGAAAGCTATATGCATATAGGGGACCTAATAATGAGACAATCACAAATAAGGAAGCAGTTGAAGACCTTGGTGTGATGTTGAATAGGAACATATTATGCAATGATCAAATAGCAATTCAATTGGCAAAATGTAATGCAAAAATGGGAATGTTGTTACGGCACTTCAAAACAAGAAAAGCTGAACACATAGTTATGCTTTATAAAACATATGTTCGTAGTCCACTTGAATATTGCAATATGATATGGTACCCACACTATCAAAAGGATACTGCACAAATAGAGAGTGTACAAAGGTCCTTTACAGCTAGAATAGAAGTTAAGTATCTTGACTACTGGGAAAGACTACAATCCTTAAAATTATATAGTCTAGAAAGGAGAAGAGAACGCTACATGATAATTCAGGCATGGAAACAGATAGAAGAAATTACCGAAAACATCATAGAGCTAAAAATATCAGAAAGAGCAAGCAGAGGTAGATTAATAGTGCCCAAAACTATACCAGGAAAAATAAGGAAAGCACACAGGACATTAATCAACTATGCACCACCATCGATAATGCAGCGTCTATGCAATGCGTTGCCAGCTCATCTGAGGAATATATCAGGAGTGAGCGTAGATGTGTTTAAGAATAAGCTCGACAGATATCTAAGCTGCATCCTAGACCATCCAAGATTGGAAGATGCAAAATATACCGGAAGATGTACTAGCAACTCTCTGGTAGACATTAGAGGTGCCTCACACTGAGGGACCTGGGGCAACCCGAACAAGATGTAAGGTCTGTAAGGTAAGGTCTCACTCTCGTCATTTCTAATCCTTTCATGATAAAACTTCCATTATCATTTTCCTGGTCTGAAATGAATAAAAATAAAATGAATAAAAATACTAAAACCATTTTTACCTGGTCATCCATCCTTGATATAAAACTTTCTGTTAAACTCTCTCCTGTTTCCTTTCTTTGCGACCGATTCGCCTCATCCTCTACTTGGTATCAAATCACTCTCCTGTATTCATGTAATGGTTTTAATTCCTTCAGACAGGGGGCGACGTTTATTGCTCAGATGCTACACGCTTCCACAACTTCTCAAATAAAGAATAAAAATGTAGCAAGAAACAGAAATATTAAATTTTCTCTGATTTCACCCTTTTTTTTAATTTTTATTCGCTAAGATACTTTCATCATTCTTTCTCTTTATAACATTTCAATTGAAAACCATTTATGGACAAAGTCAACAGACTATAAAGCCAAGGGGGCCCCAGCGAGAGAGAGAGATAGAGAGACAGATAGACAGACAGACAGACAGACAGACAGACAGACAGAAAGAGAGGGATGTTAATATAAAAGGTGATAAATAAATCATCTAGAAAAAACAGGCAATGAAACGAATAAGCCTTTAATTCAGCAGCATTATATGCTCTGACTTAAAAGTTTTATATATATACATGTAGGAAAGGAGGACATAATACCTTATTTTAGTGGGAGGGTTAAATAGGTAATTATAAATATATTTTAATTCTACCAATTCCGTTTTCAGTTGTTTGTACGAATAAGTATTTTTTTTTATTTCAAATGCTTATTTCGAGGATTGTGATGTATATGTTTTTTTTTTTAAATAATGAACAATTTTATTTTGTGGATTGAATATATAATTATAAACAAATTGAACTTTCCCAAATCCATTTTCAGTTATTCGAACGAATACCTATCACTTATTTTGAATATTGGTCATGATAGGGACTGTGATCTTTATTTTATAGTTTTTTTTTTTAGAATTATGAACAATTTCCTCATGGTGGTTTTCTTATGGTAAATAGAGCATTCATTTTTGCCAATGAAAACTAAAGTTCAGTCACTGGAAAACCCTTACAACAGTCAGACCAGTCAATCTCAGTCGGTCTGAATATTATTATTATTATTATTATATATATATTTTCTTTCAAAATCATATAACAAAATAGGGGCACACACACACACACACCTCACACACACACACACACACACACACACACATATATATATATATATATATATATATATATATATATATATATATATGTGTGTGTGTGTATATATATATATATATATATATATATATATATATATATATATATATATATATATATATATATATATATATATATATACATACATATATATATATATATTATATATATATAATATATATATATATATATATATATGTATAACTTGATCACGAAGTATATAAAACGTGATGC
>NC_061100.1:29880198-29925198 GCF_015104395.2 Macrobrachium nipponense
ACCATTCATGCTTCTAGGAGATTTTAACGCACACAATCCACTGTGGGGATGTGACTCTATAGATAATGGGGGAAAAGTGATATAGAGGAAGTTATTAATAATGATAATATTGTGCTTCTTAATGATGGTACGATGACTTACCATAACATACCTTTTAATACGTATTCAGCTATTGACTTGAGTATATGTTCCTCAGACATAGCTTTGGATTTTAACTGGTTTGTTGACGAATATCTGCACGGTAGTGATCACTTTCCTATCCATTTGAAGTTCATCAGAAATTTTCCTACAGAAGCACCACCAAAATGGAAGGTAATGGAGGCAGACTGGGTAAAATATAAGACGTGTATACGATTAGACAAATCTCATGAATCTTTTAAATACCACTTAGAAGCATACAAATGTTTTTCAAATACAGTGGTAACGAGTGCAGAGGCTGATATACCAAAAACAAGTGGAAAACTACAAAGACCTGCTGTCCCTTGGTGGGATAAGAAATGTGCTGTTCTCAGAAAAATGACAAGAAGATGCTATAAAAAATATAAGTCATGGGGCACATCTACTGCTAAGATAATATATCAAAGAGCTATGGCCAAACAGAAGAAATACATGGATATACTACATAAATGGAATTAATTCAAAAACTCCATCCAGAGTAGTTTAGAAGAAAGTAAGGAAGATTGCAGGGAAATTTTCTCCTCCTAAAACACCCTCTTTAAAGGTTGGAGATTCACTGATAACAAGTCCCAAAGATGTAGGTGAATACCCAGGTCAGCACTTTTCCCACATTTCAATTGCAAGTAATTATTCAACCGACTTTCAGAGGATTAGGAACACCCAGGTTTCTTTAGATTTATGTGGTGGTAATCTTGAAGCTTATAATACTAAATTCTCTCTGCATAAGCTACAAGATGCCCTTTCTTCAATGGATGATACTTCACCTGGTGAGGATACTATCCTGTATGTAATCCTTTGACAGTTACCCGAGGAAGCCAAAACATACTTCTTGAAGATTATTAATAAAATTTGGGATACTGGAATTTTACTAAGAGGATGGAAAATTGCTGTAGTAATTCCAATTCCAAAACCAAATAAAAACCTTATTAGACAACAAGTTACAGGCCCATAGCTCTTACTAGCTGTGTATGCAAGCTGATGGAGAAGATGATCAACTCTCGTTTAGTCGCACTTAGAAACACACAAACTACTTTCTCCACTCTAGTTTGGCTTTCGCAAAAACAGATATACCTTTGATCCTCTGCTAAGACTTTCTAATCAAATTCAACAGGGCTTTGTAAACCAGTGTCAGACAAGTGGTGTATTCTTTGACTTAGAAAAAGTGTATGATACAACATGGCGTCACAGAATTGTTAAGCAGTTGCATAAATTAGGCATACAAAGAAATATGATTAGGTTCACTAACTCATTTTTAGCAGACCGGTTTGTAAGAGTAAGAATAGGAAATAATTTATCTTCCCCTTTCAAACTAGAAGAAGGTGTTCCACAGGTGAGTGTGCTGAGTGTAACTTGTTTTGCTGTTGCCATCAATAGCGTCATCAATGAAATTTCAAATACTATACGGGCCTCACATTTTGTTGATGATCTAGCTATTTATTGCACTGCATATGATGCTGAATCGGCTTGTAGGTATTTATAAAAATCCATCGACTCTATCCCTCGATAGGCAAAACAAAATGGTTTTAGGTTCTCTACAAGTAAGAAAGTTGCTGTTCGCTTTACTAGGAGTAGACGTCAAGAAGTTGTACAAAATTTGAAACTTGATGGGTCTGTTGTACCATATGCGGATGATGTCAAGTTCTTAGGAATGAATTTTTATTCCAAACTCACATGGCCTAAGCATATTTAAAATTTAAAGTGCAAAGTAAAGAAATCTCTCAATCTCAATCTGAAAGTGGTCTGTGGCTTTAACTGGGGTGTGGATAAGAAAACTTTGCTACAACTATATGATGCATTATGTAGATCAAAGTTGGATTACGAATGCCAGAATTATTCATCAGCATGCAAAATTAAACTCCACGAACTTGATGTAGTCCAAAGTATGGGTTTACGTATTTGCTCTGGGGCTTTTCCAACATCCCCCGTCGAGAGTCAGTATGTGGACACGCACCAACTCCCATTTGATTTACGATACTTGATGAGGATTAAAAGTAATGCTAGCAATCCATCAATAAGGTTATTAATCAACTTGATGCTAGCAAATTCAAGCCAAGATCTTCTGTTCCATTCCAGATCCGGCTTAATGCATCTATAAATGAAAATTCCATACTGACTCAGAATGTTCATTAATTGGCCCCTTCCAAAATTCCACCTTGGTTCATACCAAAAGCTGAACTGTGCAAGAAAAATATAGCAAAAAAGGACACCCCCCAAGAAGTAATAAAGTCACTGTTTTTAGAACATGATGAAGTTCATAATAACGACTATAGAATTCATACAGATGGCTCAAAGTCAAGCGAGGGAGTAGGTTTAGTTGTGGTCACTGATCATTTTAGTAATGTTGCGAAGCTACCACCAGCTGCTTCAGTATATACAGCTGAACTATCTGCTATTGTAAAAGCCCTAGATATAGCATATCATTCAAATAAGAAGTCTTGTGTCATATACTCAGACTGTAAAAGTGCTCTGGAAAGCCTGAATAGTTATAATTCTTCCCATCCTTTAGTACAGAAGGCTCGGGCGTGGCTGTTTCGCATTTCTTGTCGGCGTAAAACAGTACGTTTTTGTTGGATTCCTGCTCATGTTGGGATCCCAGGTAATGAAGAAGCAGACCGAGAAGCAAAGAGTCCCTGTTCCCAAGGAGAAATTAATACAAATAGTCTCCCATTTTGATATGAAAACCTCTATTCGTAACTATATACTAAGAAAGTGGCAGGAGCGATGATCATCTCCCCTCTTTGCTAATAATAAAAAGCTAAAAACGTTTAGACCTCAATTAGGATTTTGGCAATTGTCCTATCAAAGCAACAGGAGGACTGAAGTTATCTTAACAAGGTTGAGGATTGGTCACTGCCGAATGACACACAGTTTTCTTCTTGATGGTGGTAGTGCTTTAGTGTGTGTTCACTGTGATAGCCCTTTGACAGTTAAGCGAGCAGGGCGTTCTGGTTCACTGCACCAGGTATGTAAATGAGAGGCGGATGTACCATCTAGATGATAAAACTATATCTGAAATTTTAGGAGACAATATCGATGTTGGCCCTGTTATGAGTTTTTTAAAGGCCTGTGGATTTTATAAAAAGTCTAGTAATTTTATATAGATATAATTATTAGTTTTTTTTATTATTGACTATTTTTTATCATAAAAGGTAACTTAATTCCATTAGAAATTTAATCTCTGTTCTACCGTTTTAAACATTGATCATCAGGGTATCTATTTTAAACTCATTATTTATATCATTCCCATTGAACTCATAATTTATATTTCCATTTCTATTCATTATCACTATAGCGCTGAATGACTCTATGGGTCCCAGTGCTTAGCTTTATGCCAAAAACACATAATCCATTCCATTCCATAACTCTAACAGTTAACTCTGACCATTGGCAAGGAGTTTGATCTATGAACAACAAGGATTGTTACTTTATGAACATAAGCAATTAGTTTGTTCTATGACCACAATGAGTATCACTCTCTGAACATAAGCAATGAGTATTTTTACTCCATTATGAATGTTCTTCTCTAAACACAAGCAAAGTTTTTCAGTTTAAACACAATGTGTTACTATATGTACACAAGCAATCAAGTTTTACTATGTAGACAAGCAATGAGTTTTACTCCTGCACAAGCAACGCGTTCGGAACTTAACCCTTCGTGGACTGGGGGGTTCAAAATTACCTAGAAGACTAATGGGGTCCACACGGACCCCATTCTTTTGAGTCGGATAAATACATTATGTATGAACTCAGAATTGCTAAACTTTACATGTGTATTTTTCAGGCCTTTTATGATGAAACCCAATATCCTTTGTGTATGTATTGTAAAAAAATTTCGATTTGTGTGTAAGAAAGAAACTAGTGAAAAAAAATACCTTTATTTAACAAAATTACAATTCTCCTCAGTTAAACAAGTAAATATTAGTAATTAATGACAAAAAAGACATACAGGTTTTTGTTTTTGGTTCTTTTTGATGCAATGCGACTTACACATCAAGCAAATTTGATATGCAATCTTTACAAATAAAGTTACAATGTGTATCACACACTGGGTCACCACATGATGTACACAATTTTTTTGTTTTTTTTTGTCCAGCTTCCTCGGACACTTGCAACAACACCTTTTCTTGGTTTCTTGGAGCTGGGTTGTAGAGGGTAGTGCTGTGTCTTCCTTACTCATGAAGGCTTCCATACATTGAATTATATGCATTGGGAAATTACCTCGTAAATCTCTGAAACGCCGCTGGATCTGTAGCTTACAAAGCTGTTCAGCTAAGTCAGAGACAAAATTCCTGCGCTTTTGGTTTCCAGTATAGACATTAGAATTTTTTTCCATGAAACATACAGCAGCGTTATTTTCTGCAACATCAATCATCCAGTAAAAAATAACCAAAGGCCATCTATTGGTGATTCTTTTACATGCATAGTTCTTGACTAAGAGGTCTGAGGTATCAACCCCACCTTTTGTTGCATTATAGTCCAAAATCATATCGGGTTTGAAAGGTTCATCTTCTTGTATCTTATTGTAATAATGCATTGTGTTCAGTAAAATTACTGCCTTATCGATCTTCGGGACATAGCTGCATACCATAAGATGGTGATCTTTACTGAAGCCAAACTTTGTTGATTGCGCTTTGCGATACCGCGATGCTTGAAATGATAGGGGTATTTGCCGTTTATTTTTCCCAAGTGTTCCCAACAGAGTAATATTCTTGTACAGTAGTTCTAGAGCAAGGCTAAAATCTGTAAAGAAGTTGTCACATGTAACATTTCTTCCTGAATTAGCAATAATTGTGGTGAGATCCCGAACAACCCTACTGGCTTGTTGCCGTTCCGGACCATCAGGACCCTTTCCTGAATATATTTGTGCATTTATGAGATAAGCATTTGTAGCATCTACCATGCACCAGATTTTAATCCCATATTTATTTGGTTTTAATGGCATACCTACTTTGAAGGAACATCTCCTCGGAATGATACTAGAGATTCCTGAACAGTAACATATGATCCAGCTTTATAGTTTACCTGGCATGCTTCAATAAACTTATGCCAAACTTCATATATAGGTGCCAACTTCCCTTGTTCACCCTTTTTTCTCACTGCACGTGTTGACATATCATCAGATCTTATGCACCTCTTTATCTGTTTGAACCTGTCGCGACTCATAGAAGCACGGTAAATTGGTGGTCCTGTCTTAGTACTGAATAATTCAGAATTACTTCAGAAATAATATTATGGAAAAATTATTTGATATGTAGATTAGGCAGAGTGCTCTAAGCTTAGAAAACACATAGTTTTTAGAATTGCACCAAAACAAAATAGGGAAAAATTAGGGACACGGAAGACCGATGGGGTCCCTACGGACCCAGAGGTATATTTTTAGCTGTCATTCCCTTAAAATTGATTATCCTAAGCTAATAACACTTGTGAATATGCATAAACCACTAATGATAAAATTAATCGCATAAGGGTATTTTTTAGTAGATAGCGAAAGAGATATGTCATACCAAAGACTCACTGGGGATCTCAGGGACCCCACCAGTCCACGAAGGGTTAACTCTTCAATAATGGCAATGAATATTATTACTCATTTTCACTGGCACTAGTTTTATAATGTTACTCGCAAATATTGACAGTAGTTTGGTGATGCCATACTTGAACGCGGGAAATTTATGTTCCAGGAACCTTGTCAAATGCATGTTGAGGCTATCTGTGAACGCAGAGAGTACATGAGAGTACATGGTGCTATTGGCACAATGGGTATGATGCTATTCATGGCCACAAGGCCCTCAAAACTTACGATCCATGGGTAGGGACAGTCCTTTGTGGGGCTGGTCATAGCATAAACGGGAACTGTGATGCACCCCTGAGCAGTGCTTTGTCGAACTCTTCATGAATAGACAGTGATTTTGGAATGCTATCCATAATCAAGGCATGATGCTTGAGTTAAAAATGACATCCGTCAACAATGCTTTGGGTTGTGGAGATGTTACGGTCATCTGGCAGTTAATACATGAATCAATATACTTTTTAAAATCCAGTATACTAAGGTAGGAGCTGTGGAGGAATAAAAATCTCTGTAAACGATGCATAAATATCTAAATTTTTGGCCGTGGCAGTTTGCTAATAATCTATCTGCAGTGATATACATAAGTATATGTATGTATGTATGTATATATGTATATGTATGTATATATGTATGTATATTATGTATATAACATATGTGTGTAAATGTATGCAAATCTGTGAGCAAATTAGTGAAGAATCATGAAGTTCTGAAAACATCATGCTTCTTCACTATTTGGTTTAAAAAACAAAACAAAAACTAGCACTCAAGACACTGATAGGTAAACTCCAAAAGTCCACTGAATCTTTCTACCATCGAGAAAATGATGACTTGAAAGAAAACGATTTCACTGTTCTCAATTCCACAGACAGGAAAGATTAATGGGTCTGGTCAGGAGAGGAAAAAGGGATTACCTGAGAGAGAGAGAGAGAGAGAGAGAGAGAGAGAGAGAGAGAGAGAGAGAGAGAGAGAGAGAGAGAGAGAGGGAGTGTGTGCTGCAGAAAAAGGAGCGATAAATTCCTCAGAATGAGATTATCTGATTTCCAGAAGAGGGAAAACAGATAAAAAGAAATTCTCTGGGATCTTTGGGGACTTCACTTCTAAGATTGGACACGAAAGAAGAAGATTTCCGACAAGGTTATTTATTATTTTCTAGGTTATTCCAGGTAGAACTTTGAATCTCAAAATTGAACTTATGTTTTGTTCCTCTTACGAGTATGTTCTAATGGATCAGGGCTTCTTAACAGTGGGTATCCATACCCCTCGGGGGTATGAGAACCACATGGCGGGGTTATGGGACTTGATTTCTGGATATTTGTATATATTTGATTTTAATGTGTCAATGTAGACATGGGTACATTTTGTAAATGTATAATAATATAAAACTATAAATACACTTGATTTTCTTATATATTCTATTCCTAGCTATCCATACCTAAAGTATGTGTTAAACTAAGTATATCAAGAGTTATTGTCAACAAATAGGAATTAAGTAGACTCAGGTAAAGGGGTTATGGAACCATATTGGGCAATTCATTGGGGGTCTGGGGTCATCAAAAGGTTAAGAGCACCTGTTCTAGATGGTTTTCCTCGCAGAGGGGTAGGGGGTAGTGTCGTCAGTGCACCTCACGCGATGCAATATAGGCATTACTAACGGGATGCTGTCATTCAAGCATACCTGTATATCAAACGATATTATATTCTTGATTTAGGCTCCATTTCATCTTAAGTTATTATCACTATATGATTCATAAATACAACTCAAATAATTAAGAAAAACAAATATCTTTTGTTCTTTGTGATAAATGAGTAAATGGGATTGTAATCTGAATACTGCTGCTATTACTACTACAAATAATAATAATGATAATAATGATAATAATAATGTAGTAATAATAATAATAATAATAATAATAATAATAATAATAATAATAATAATAATAATATTAATCTTATAATGGGTGTAATGTCTGTCCATTCGTCTGTCATGTAATCACGGCCAAACGGCTGGTCCGATGAGCATGAAACTTAGCAGGGTTATGGTGGGGGCCCTAAGATCGTTTATAATGGGGTTTCATCCTACTTTCCCAACCCCCTCCGAAGGGGGTTGGGGTGAGAAGGGATTCCCTGAAACGTAGCTGGTTCTGCCCCTGAAATGAGGCTGGTTATGCCTGAAGACTTAGCGACTTTACAAATTTTCATACATAATTTCTGTACGTACGTATGTTTACTTGTCATAATAATAATAATAATTAAAAATAATAATAGTTATAGCCTGACTAGGACCTTACACTCAAAACAAAAAGTGAATTTACTGCAAATGAAGGAGGGTATACCAGATACCAGAAAATAATAATAATAATAAGGAATGATAACAGCGGCACAAGATCAGGCCCTAAGAACCAGATATGTTCAAAGAACGATAGACGGAAATAACATCTCTCCCATATGTAGGAAGTGCAATACGAAAAATGAAACCATAAACCACATAGCAAGCGAATGTCCAGCACTTGCACAGAACCAATACAAAAAGAGGCATGATTCAGTGACAAAAGCCCTCCACTGGAGCCTGTGCAAGAAACATCAGCTACCTTGCAGTAATAAGTGGTACGAACACCAACCTGAAGGAGTGATAGAAAACGATCAGGCAAAGATCCTCTGGGACTATGGTATCAGAACAAATAGGCTGATACATGCAAATAGACCAGGCGTGACATTGATTGACAAAATCAAGAAGAAAGTATCACTCATTGATGTCGCAATACCATGGGACACCAGAGTTGAAGAGAAAGAGAGAGAAAAAATGGATAAATATCAAGATCTGAAAATAGAAATAAGAAGGATATGGGATATGCCAGTGGAAATCGTACCCATAATCATAGGAGCACTAGGAAACGGTGCACATAGTAAGAAAAGTGATGGACTCCTAAGGAGGCAGGATGCAACCCACAACCCCACACTATAAATACCACCCAGTCGAATTGGAGGAGTGTGATACATCAAAAAAAAAAAATAAAAAAAATAATAATAATAATAATAATACGTGGCGCCGTGGCAGAGTGGGTTAGGCCATCAATTGACTGGTTAAGCAACTTAGGGGCTGGTCAGTCGTTGGATGGGTGACCTCTATCCTCGGCGTTGATTCCTTGGGAAAGGATCTCTACCATAATTTCCTCAGTCTACTCAGCTGTAAATGAGTACCTATTCCTGATGGGGTAGGGTCCAGCTATGGGTTAAATAGCAAAACTCAGCAATGATGGAAAGAAATGAAGGATTAAACTTCAGCCCAATTGAAGGGGAAGACCGGTCAGGTACTTGGAGGTCGTCATCTAGCAACTGACCACCACAACGACAGTAACCAACAACCAGAGACTGGAGCTACAGAAGCAAACCAGTGGAAGATATGGACAAGAGAGAAACATAAGGAAATATGGAGTTGCTACATCAGAAGCAACCTGATGGAGAGAGGATACAGTAAAAGGTTGGTCAACATCTGGAATGAGAGGAATAACACCCCCCAAACAGAGCAGAGGCTGGCAGACCCAGTAAGGAACATAAAGAAAAAGAACTGTCTCTCCCCAAGAGAATGAGAGAAATTGGAAAGAGAAATGACACACGGCAACGAATTACAAGAAGACGAACTGAGAGACGATGCTACAGAAGATGATGAGGTATCAAACAATGACAGATGAAGAAACACCGACAAAGTAACAGACAGGACAGAATGGGTAGAAAAGATCAGACAATGGATGAAGCCAGATACAGAGAGAACAAAGATCCCCTCCATGAAAGCTTACAGCACCAAGAAATTAAGGGAGAAAACAAGTGAGGTCAATGAAATAATGAGACTGATACACACCACCATTATCACAGAAACAAATAACTTGACATATGCAGGAGCAAGATTAGTAGCAGAACTGATGGGGATACGAACACCAACACCACCAGCACAACCAACCCAACAGAAACCAAAACAACAACCGCCTTGGAAAAGAGGTCTGGAAAAGCAAATTATGGTGATGAGATCGGACTTGAGTAAACTGAAAGAGATGGCAGAAAAAAGGCTAAGAAGCAAGAAAAAGAGGGAGGAACTGAACGAGAAATACAAAGTACAGGAGAGGGGACTAAACAACACAATAGAAGATGTAAAACAGAGGCTTAAGGCCGACGCACATAAGATCCAATGATACATGAACAGGAATAAGGGATACCAACAGAACAAACTATTTGGAACCAACCAAAAAAGACTATACAGCCAACTAAGAGGGGAAGGCAACCACCAAGAATTCCTGAAGCTGAACCAAGTAAGAGACTCTGGGAAAACATCTGGAGCAATCCGGTATCACACAATAAACATGCAACATGGCTCCAGGAAGTCAAGGCTGAAGAAACAGGGAGAATAAAACAAAGATTCACTGACATCACGATAGACACATTCAGACACCAACTAAAGAAAATGCCCAACTGGAAAGCCCCAGGTACCGATGAAGTCCATGGATACTGGCTCAAAAACTCAAGTCCCTACACCCAAGAATAGCAAAACAACTCCAGCATTGTATCACAAATCACCATGCGCCCAAATGGATGACCACAAGAAGAACATCCTTAGTCCAGAAAGACAAGAGTAAGGGAAATATAGCCAGTAGCTACAGGCCTATCACCTGCCTACCAATAATGTGGAAGTTACTAACAGGTATCATCAGCGAAAGGCTATACAACTACCTAGAGGATACAAACACCATCCCCCACCAACAGAAAGGCTGCAAAAGAAAATGTAGAGGCACAAAACACCAGCTCCTGATAGACAGAATGGTAATAAAGAACAGTAGGAGAAGGAAAACCAACCTAAGCATGGCATGGATAGACTATAAGAAAGCCTTCGACATGGCACCACACACATGGCTAATAGATTGCCTGAAACTATATGGGGCAGAGGAAAACACCATCATCTTCCTCAAAAATACAATGCGCAACTAAAATACAATACTTACAAGCTCTGGAATAACCATAGCATTGGTTAATATCAGGAGAGGGATCTTCCAGGGTGACTCACTGTCCCCATTACTCTTCGTAGTAGCCATGATTCCCATGAAAAAAGTACTGGAGAAGATGGATGTTGGGTACCAACTCAAGAAAAGAGACAACAGAATTAACCATCTGATGTTCATGGACGACATCAAGCTGTATGGTAAGAGCATCAAGGAAATAGATACCCTAATCCAGACTGTAAGGATTGTATCTGGGGACATCAGGATGAAGTTTGGAATAGAAAAATGTGCCTTAGTCAACATACAAAAGGGCAAAGTAACAAGGACTGAAGGGATAAAGCTACCAGATGGGAACAACATCAAACACATATGTGAGACAGGATACAAATACCTGGGAATAATGGAAGGAGGGGATATAAAACATCAAGAGATGAAGGACACGATCAGGAAAGAATATATGCAGAGACTCAAGGCGATACTCAAATCAAAACTCAATGCCGGAAATATGATAAAAGCCATAAACACATTGGGAGTGCCAGTAATCAGATACAGCGCAGGAATAGTGGACTGGACGAAGGCAGAACTTCGCAGCATAGACCAGAAAACGTGGAAACATATGAGAATACACAAAGCACTACACCCAAGAGGAAATACAGACAGACTATACATAACACGAAAGGAAGGAGGGAGGGGACTACTAAGCATAGAGGACTGCGTCAACATCGAGAACAGAGCACTGGATCAATATATGAAGACCAGTGTAGACGAGTGGCTCAAGAGTTCATGGGAAGAAGGACTGATAAAAATAGATGAAGACCCAGAAATATACAGAGACAGGCATGGGAAGAAGGTCTGATAAAAGTAGACGAAGACCCAGAAATATACAGAGACAAGCAGAACAGAGGAATGGCATAACTAACCAATGCACAGACAATACATGAGACACACTAAAGAACTAGCCAGCAATGACACGTGGCAATGGCTACTGAGGGGAGCGCTATAGAAGGAAACTGAAGGAATGATAACAGCGGCACAAGATCAGGCCCTAAGAACCAGATATGTCCAAAGAACAATAGATGGAAATAACATCTCTCCCATATGTAGGAAGGCCAATACGAAAAATGAAACCATAAACCACATAGCAAGCGAATGTCCGGGCACTTGCACAGAACCATTACAAAAAGAGGCATGATTCAGTAGCAAAAGCCCTCCACTGGAGCCTGTGCAAATACACCAGCTACCTTGCAGTTATAAGTGGTACGAACATCAAAGATCCTCTGGGACTATGGTATCAGAACAGATAGGGTAATACATGCAAATAGACCAGACATGCCGTTGATTGACAAAATCAAGAAGAAAGTATCACTCATTGATGTCGCAATACCATGGGACACCAGAGTTGAAGAGAAAGAAAGGAAAAAAATGAATAAGTAACAAGACCTGAAAATAGAAATAAGAAGGATATGGGATATGCCAGTGGAAATTGTACCCATGATCATAGGAACACTAGGCACGATCCCAAGATCCCTGAAAAGGAATCTGGAAAAACTAGAGGTTGAAGTAGCTCCAGGACATAGTAAGAAAAGTGATGGACTCCTAAAGAGGCAGGATGTAACCCGGTACCCCACACTATAAATACCCCCCAGTCGAATTAGAAGACTGTGATAGAGGAAAAAAAAATAATAAAAATTTTTCTGGTTAAGACCCATCACCCTCACCAAAAATATCACTGCATTATTATTATTCCCCCTGATCCCAACTCCTTGACGAGGTGAGGGCTTAGGGATTCACTGCAGAGAGAGTATGCCCCTTTATGCCTACGCTCTCTGCTGTGGATCCAACTGAACATTGGGACCTTTAACTCCTTTACTCCTCCTCTTATAAATTTTCCCCTTTCCCTTCTTCTTTCGTTGATGACCTTGGCATGATTTTGGACTATTGAATTGACGCTCTTTTAACTTGATGGAGGGTGGAGTTGGACGGCATGCCACTCCACCCGTAAAACTAAAGTACCTGACGTGGTTGAGCGAGGGGAAATTTTTATGTCAAGCCATGCCCACAGTGTTGGGTCCGATCTCATGGGACTGACAGCCCTTAAGGTATTGTAGGTATGGCGTATATCCAGGTGAGTGTCCAAATACTGTGTAACAGTATTGCTCCTCCCACAGTCGGGCCTCCCTGGTGAGAGGGACCTCATCCTGGACGAAATTTAAATCTTTATTATATGAAAAATTTAACAAACATCCTCACGACTTCTGGAACGGATTTGGACCACTCTAAAGAAAGCTCAAGTCACAAAGATCAGGTTGGCATTAAAACTTTGATATCATATACCAAACCAAGGAAACCTAAGTACTGTCATAACCCAAACTTGATTCACTTTGACTCCCTCTTTGGGAGTGGAAGTTGGTCAAGGTTTCTTACTATGGAAGAAGAACAAAATTTTTCAGCTTTGAAATTGGAAAATTGCTTATTAAATAGCCATCCAACGGCAGAAATGTCGTTCAGAAAAATAAAAGAAAAGACTTGGCTTATAGAAGCTACAACAAAAAGTCAGTCTGAAGATTATTTGTCTTTGAAAACAATAGGTAACATTATTGTCAAAGTAGAAAAACATGATAATATGAACAGTATCCAGGGTACCATCGTACTTCCTGACAATAACAATGAGCCAATAAATAGGAAAATGCTGTTAGACTCTCTCAAAAAGAGATACCCCAAGGTAGAGGATTGCGAGGCTTATGATGTGATAAGTAAAAGAGGTAATAAACAAATACTAAAAATAGCAAAAATAAAATTTGAGGGTTCAGATCTACCTCAAAAAATAAAAATTTTAGGCCAAAATAGAGAGTTAAGACCCTATATTCCAAAGCCACTGCAGTGTCAAAATTACAGTAAGTATGGACACACAAAGAGAAATTGTAGGAATGAACCGGTGTGCGCTTACTGTGAATCTACAGACACATCACCAAATGGAAGTGCGGTGAACCTAAGTGTGTAAACTGTGAGCAGAATCATCATGCAAGATCCAAAGAATGCATGTATTACATATACAACACGGAATTGAAAATGTTGAAAGAAAAAACAGGCATGTCTACAGAGGCTAAATTAGAATTGAAAGTGAGAGGAATTCAAGATCATGTTCTATAACAGGAACCAGTAATGAAACAAAAAAATCTTACAGATAGAAGTAACAAGATGCAGCAAAGTAGGTCTCAAGAAGAAGTTAGTAATATAGAGGAAAAAACTAAGATAGTAAAGAATCAGGAAACAGGTGCAAATGAATTGGATAATATTCTATCAAATTCATTTGAGGTGTTAATGCATATAGAAACACAAGAAGATACTACCACAGAGGTGGAAGGAGGAAGTTGTGATGTACCGAAAATTAAAGAAAAAAAAAGACCTTTAGAGAGAACACCACCAAAAACAAAGAAACCAACTATAATTAAAGAAACATCAGTCAAACCAAAAACCAAAGATGTGATGAAAGAGCAAAAGCAAAATAAGAATATACTTTTATCTCCTAAAATAATAATAAGACCTATAGATTCAGAGATCCAAAACACCAAAGAAGTGGAGGAGAACCATACCATGGATGATTGTGACTATGTCAAGGGTGATGCGATTACTCCGTCGCCAATACTCAGTACAATAAGAAGAAATGAAGCAGTAGATATACATGACAACACATGTGGCTGCAATGATTGCTTCATTGCATTGTGCAATAGTAACAAAAATATAACTAAAGATTGCTTAACGAACATTATAAGAAATTTTATGAAAAATAGAAAGAAAGAGGCCACCGATTTAAACACCCATGAAAAAGGATGTATGTGTATTGAGCACTTAGAATATTATAAAGATATACAACTGAATGGGGTAAATAAAATTTTAGAAAAAATTCAAATTGATAATAATACAAAAAAAAGTAAACAAAAGACGAACGATGTAACATGATATTTTCAATATTATATCATAAAATGGAACATAAATGGTCTACAGACCAGATTACACCTGGGAGAAGTACAAAGGTTATTAAAGGAATATGAACCTATGATATTGAGTTTACATGTAAATAATACAATACCGGCAATAAGTAAATATACCTTAATATCAACATCACAGGAAGAAGAAGGAAATATAGGCACAGCCATATATGTACATAACAAAGTATGTTATGACAAGTACCTGTAAACATTGCTGACCTCCAAATATCGGGTATTAGAATTAGAATAAAAAACGATTGTTATATAATATATAATTTATACAATCAACCAAATGAACATTACGATATTGATAAACTTGGAGAAGTACTTAAAAGTGCCAAAGAACCTATATTAATAGTAGGGGATTTTAATGCTCACAACCCAATATGGGACTGTAACTGTTCTAACTCAAATAGAGCAGGAAGTAATGTAGAAGAGCTTATAGATTCAAATGACATGTATTGTATATATGATGATGAAGTTAGCACATATTATTCAAAACACATGAAACATTTTCCTCTGTAGACTTAACTCTCTGTTCAACAAGTATAGTTGACAGATTAGATTGGAACACAATTGATGACTTGTACACCAGTGATCATTACCTAACATTAATTTCCTTTTTACAAAATAATCCAGCAAAACATGTTCCTCATTATAAGATTTACAAAGCAGATTGGGAGCGATATGAAATGCATACTAGAAGTATACCACCATTTGAAAATCTGAAAGATCTTAATGAAACTAATAAGTTTCTTGTTAGTTTCATCAAAAATGCTGCAGCTAAAGCAATACCAAAATCAAAACCCCATCCAACAAAACACAAAGTTCCGTGGTGGTCCTAAAAGTTGACAGAATTTAAAACACTCAATAGGGAGACGATTGGATAATTTAAATAGAAAGTTCAGTAAAATAAGTAAAACATTACCAATATTAGAAGGTACTTTACAAAAAATTATTATATTGTTGCTAGAAATTGAGTCATTAAAGCCTATATACAACAAAATATCTGCAAAATTTAAAAAGAAAGTAATTCAAGGAAGCATAATTTCATGGAGGAAATATGTATCAGATCTCTCTAATAATACTCCCATACAAAAAATATGGGAAAACCTCAGGAAAATGAATGGTACCTATGTGAAACCACCCAGACATGCCATATTAAAAGACGGAAAAAGAATACTCGATCCAAAAGAAATAAGTAATATAATAGGAGAAAACTTAGCTAATGTAGGTACTGATATAAGTTTAGATGACCACTTCCACACAGAAAAATAATATAGAACTAATAACAATAAATTTCGAAACAATAAAAGACATATATTATAATAGAAAATTTAATATGGAAGAATTGGAATATGCTCTCACTAACAGCGATAAATCTGCTCCTGGAGGTGACAATATTTGTTTTGAGATGATCTGCCACTTAGCACCTCTGGCGAAGACTTACTTGTTGCAATTTTATAATCATTTATGGGTTAGAAATTTATTTCCTGATGAATGGCGTAAACCATTAATAATTCCTATCCCCAAACCTGGAAAAGATCCAAGTGATGTAAATAACTACAGACCAATTTCTCTAACAAGCTGCTTATGCAAATTACCAGAAAAAATGGTAAATGCTCGACTAACATGGCACATTCTAGAAAATAACATTTTGACTCCCACTCAATTCGGGTCACAGTGCAACAGATCTACGTTAGATTCTCTCTCTAGCCTCGAAGACCATATACGAAGAGGATTTGAGCAAAAACAAATAACTATAGCAGTCTTATTTGACATTGAAAAGGCTTATGTTACTACCTGGAGGTACCCTATATTAAAAACATTACAAAATAACAACATCCATGGACATTTATCTAGGTTCATCCAAAACTTTTTAACATATCGTAGTTTTCAAGTGAGAATTGATGATGTATTGTCCAGAACATTTCCACTTGAAAATGGTGTTCCACAGGGAAGTGTCCTTAGTGTCACACTGTTTACTCTAGCAATTAATGATATTGATAAAAATCTACCTACTGGAATTAAAAGTAACCTATACATGGATGATTTTGTCATATATTATTTAGCCTCTCGTATTAAACATGCAGAACGCATCATTAATAAGTGTATAATAAAACTGAATAAATGGACCTCATCTGCAGGATTTAAGTTATCCATACATAAGACTCAAGCAGTAGTGTTTCATAAAGATAAAAGGTGGATGAATGGTGAAGTAATAGATTTAAAAATCAGAAATCATAGTATACCAATTAGACAAACTGCAAAATTTTTAGGTTTAGTGTTTGATACTCACGTAAACTGGAAACCCCACATAACATACTTGAAATCAAAATGTAAAAAAGTATTAAATCTAATTAGAAAGTTATCAAACACTACTTGGGGAGCCGATAGACAAACCCTTACATTACTGTATAAAGCAACAATCCTGTCTATAATTGATTACAGTAGCGAAGTATATGGCTCGGCGTCAGACGCAGCACTGAAAATATTGGACCCAGTTCATAATGAGGGCCTTAGAATATGTTTAGGAGCCTTTAAATCATCACCGACCTCTTCCTTACAGGTTGAATGTGGTGAACTACCTCTCTCTCTCCATAGAGAGCTTGTAATAATGAAGAGTGCTCTGAGAATTAGGACAAGCGATTCTCCAACAAAAAAAGTATTAGAACTCGGAGATATATTTATAAACAATCATCCACCCCCTTTTCCAACTGAGTTAGAAGACTGTTTGAGTCACTAAATGTGAATGTACAAATTCCTCCAGTAGTAAAATTACCTCCGCCTTGGACAATGAATAAAATGAAAACTTGCACACAATTAAAATATTTATCAAAAAAATACTTATATATGCCATCACACCATAGACAATATACAATAGAACATATGAGTCGAAAAGCTCCACAATATGCAATATGCACAGATGGATCTAAATCAGAACATGGAGTGGGATATGCTGCAGTGTCCCAAGACAAATCATATCAATTCTCTCTTCCTAATACAGCTTCAATATTCACAGCAGAACTTTGCGCAATAGCCTCGGCCATAAAAATAATTAAAGAAACATCACGCAATAATTTTGTGATTTTTAGTGACTCAAGAAGTGCCATAGAAGCTATCCAGAGTTGCAAACCAAAAAATAATATTGTACAACAAATTAAATTATCACTTCATAAATTAGATATTATTGGGAAAAATGTAGAAATATGTTGGATCCCTGCCCATGTAGGAATCAAAGGAAATGAAGAGGCCGACAAAGCAGCCAAAGAAGCAAATCAAATGACAAGATCAAGTGTGAATCTCCCTATGAGTGATTATGTAACATACATAAAGACGGGTATTATGAGGAAATGACAACATATTTGGAATGAAGAGTCAGAAAATAACAAATTAAAGCAAATAAAACCTGATGTCGGAAAGTGGATTTCATCATATCAGAGAGAAAGACATGAACAAGTAATTCTGACACGTCTCCGTATAGGCCATACCCGTCTGACACATGAACACTTAATGAGCAGCCCACACGACTCCGCTCCAGAGTGTTCAGAGTGCAAGGAGTTGGTAACAGTCAGACATGTCTTGCGCGAGTGTCCAAAGTATGACCAGCAGAGACTGTCTACATTAGGAAATAAGACAATAAAAGAAATTTTGTCATAATCTTTTACATTTTCAGTAGTTCCGATTTAGACTTTTCTGAGGAACTGCAATTTAATGGATAAAATATAAAACGTTAGTGTTTTTAGTGAATTTTAAAACAAAATTTCAAAAAGTTAAAACTAATTCTGAATTTTAATATATCGTTTTAGTATGTAGTATGTAAGGGAACGTGAGTAAATGTATTTATTGTGTGTGTGTTCTAGTATGAAAGCATTTGCCTTGGTGCAATTGTTTTATTTATCCTGAATGACCAATTTGGTCCCAACTCTGGCCTAAGAGCTAGACCTGGCATTTTATGTAATCCTTCGGGCCAGCCCTAGGAGAGCTGAAAATCAACTCAGTGGTCTGGTTAAATTACTTTTATTATAATAATAATAATAATCTAATAATAATAATAATAATAATAATAATAATAATATTAATGATTAATATATTATTTTATTATTATTATTATTATATTAATAATAATAATAATAATAGCGGAGGACCAGCGCGAGCCTCCAACCTACGAAGATATTAACGCGCGCCTTGCCTACCTAAGCGAAGAAGACATGCGTAACCGGTTTAGGGTCGTAACCCGTAAACTTGTCGCCCTCAACGGCGGTAAGCTACGCATTCAAGAAAAGACGCAGAGGTATATCAACCTCACTGCCTACCAGCCCACCCCTGAACAAAATGACATATTAAACCTCGGACTAAACTGCCACTTCATGTCAAAACCGAAGAGACACGAGAAACGCCTGGAGATTGAGATGCTCCGCGACTCGATTCAGCAGTTGGAAGCAAAGAAGATCCTAACAACGACGGACGCCCTTCAACCTCTTCTGCTAGCAGAGGCCCTTACGGACAGGGGGTCATACTCTAGCGGTATTTACACCAAAGAGATGAAGGAGGAAGCCGCAGATCTGAAGAAGAAGGAAGACATCACCGTAAGGCGTGCAGACAGACGCCGCGTTCGTTGCTCATCAGCACCTCGGAATACTTCGAGAAACTCGACGCCATCTTGTCTGATGTCTCTAAGTTCGAGAGACTTACGAAGAACCCGACGGAAGACATCAAACGCGACGCCAACCGGGTCATCGCAGCCGTGAATGCCGCTACGAATGCCACACACCTCCCGCCCATCCAAGGTGACTACAGCCTCGGATACCTATACGGGAACGTGAAGACCCACAAGGAAGGCAACCCCCTACGCCCGATCATCAGCCAAACGCCCGCCCCGACTTACGCTCTGGCCAAACGCCTTAATAAAATTCTGACCCCTTATATCCCCTCCAGGTACTGCCTCACCTCATCGGTGGAATTTTTGGAGAAGATCCGCGACTCCCCCGGTGCGGGAACCATGGCGTCCTTAGACGTTGAGTCCCTATTCACCAACGTCCCAGTCGACGAGACGATAAGGATTATCATGGAGCGGGTATATATGAATCCCGATATGAGACCCCCCTAACATCCCAGAAGACTCCTTAAGAACCCTGCTGGATATCTGTACGAAGAGAGCCCCTTTCACCACCCACCGAGGACAGATGTACCGCCAAAAGGACGGCGTAGCAATGGGGTCCCCCTTAGGAGTCCTCTTCGCTAACTTCTACATGGGAGAAGTGGAAGAAAGGGTCTTCTCGCAACACAGATGTCCCCACACTTACGGACGCTACATCGATGACATCTTCGTGCAAGCCGACTGCGAGGATGAGGTAGAAGCCCTTCGGCAGCTGTTCCTGCAGCACAGCGCACTCAACTTCACTGTCGAGTACAGCAGCAACGATCGGCTCCCCTTCCTCGACGTCCTTGTCACGAAGACGAATCAGAAGTTGGCGACTATAGTTTACACCAAAGCTATGAACCTCTGACTTTGTCTGAATGGTGATAGCGAGTGTCCTGCGCGGTTCAAGACCACCACCGTCAGGGCCTTCGTCAGGAGGGCCCTCTCGCACTGTTCGACGTGGCAGGACACACACCTCGAACTCGACCGAGCATCACAGATGCTAATTAACAATGGGTACTCGAACAAACTCGTAAACCGAGAAACTCGAGCCGCCCTTGACAAGTGGTACATGACGGAGGAAGAGAGAAGGAACATTCCGCCCCCGGAGGATATCAAACTTTTCTATAAAGCCTTCATGCACCACCAATACAAGGAGGAAGAAGCAGCCATGAAGAAAATAATAGAGGAACACGTACGCCCCATGGAGGAAGGAAAGAGAGTGTCCCTCATTATTTAATTCAAGAATTGGCGTACGAAAGACCTCCTGATGAAGAACAACCCCTCCCCACCGGTAGGAGACCCCCTGAAGCAGTCCAACGGCGTCTACTGATACGTATGCCCCGCCCAAGGATGCCCTGGGATTTACATCGGCATGACGACGATGCGCCTGTCTAAGAGGATTTCCTGCCACGCCCAGGAGGGCGCCATTAGGCAGCACGCCCTTGTAATACACCACAGAAACATCACGAGAGACGACATCGTCGGGAATATTTAGATCATCGGGAGAGCACCTGACCCACGACGTCTGCGTCTCCTAGAAGCGCTGCTCATCCTCGAAGAAAAACCTCCCCTTAATACCACCCAAGAAGCATTCCTGATACCGACGTGTGTGAGGAGGACCACACCCCTCCCCCCTAACGAAAGTACCAGCGCGCATGAAACGAACACCGGACATGAGAATAATACCAGGGGTGACGTCACTCAGGTAGAAGCCAATCAAGAGGCTCCCGGTGATACCCCCCACCTGAGAAGGTCTGCAAGACTCGTCAACGCCCGCCGTATGAGTCACCTTCCCGGGAACCAATGAAAAACCCGTCCTGCCGGAGAGGTGCTCTGACCGTACTCAAGAGCTCGCAACACCACGATAAAAGAAGATGGACTCGCTACGGGCTGTACGGGCTGCTCTGTGAGCAAGAGCCCGTGCTGACACAAGGTCAGCTAAATCAAAAACAACAAAACAACTACGGGCTGCTCTGTGAGCAAGAGCCCGTGCTGACACAAGGTCAGCTAAATCAAAAACAAACAACCACTGGAATTCAGTCCCTCAGCAGTTATCGCATGATAATTGTATAAGCAATAATAAATCAAATGACTCAACCGAATTTTACCATGCCCTTTGGTGCGTTGCTCGCCAGTCTAAGCAACAACGAGAAAGCCGTCATCAGAAAGATAGAGAAGACTCTTTATAAGATTAATAGTGCTGAGCAGCAGCATCATTTTTAATCATAATAATAATAATATATTATTATTATTATTATTATTATTATTATTATTATTATTATTATTATTATTATTCAGAAGCTAAACCCTACTCACATAGAACAAGCAAGCAGGAAACACTACTCAAAATTCAAGCTTCCAAAGACTATGGCGTTCCATTTGGAAGAAGTAGCAGAAGATAACAGGAAATAACAGAAAGAGATTTGCACCAGATACTAAACCCGACACCAAACTGATTCCTAATACCGTGAGAGACGAAACAGAAAGACCACTAGTTTACTACGTAACCAGAATGATTTTGACAGAGTTGAATACTTTACAGACCTAAAGGATTTCTACCCCAAGGGAGTTAAACCCAAATGGCTTCGTCCTGTCTGCTGCTGGGCTGTGCTTTCGATTCGAGACAGGCAGTACTCGAGTTATCCTTTAATGCTTTAGCACGAAGCACTGGCCTCCATTATATTGTTTGCGTTCAGGCGAAATCGTTCCTTGGAGCTCAGTCGTGTGTTTTGGCTCTCTCTCTCTCTCTCTCTCTCTCTCTCTCTCTCTCTCTCTCTCTCGATAGACTTTTTTTTATTACACAATTGCAGACCAACAATTTGATTACGTCATGATCTCTTATAGATCATCCAGTCAAGTAAAAATCTGTCTCTTTGGTAGTCTAATTACGTATATGTATGAGTGTGTGTGTGTGTGTGTGTGTGTGTATACGCTGAAACCTTAAAATAAGTCACTTGCTCTTGACCTGAGAAGAGCCGGCACTTTTTCATTTGGTTATAAAAGTCTATCGTAATCCAGTTTTGTAAACTTCAGCCCATTATTTATTCAAATGTTTTCCCCCATTTTCTTTGAATCTGGAATTATTAAAAGGAGCTTCTCTCTTACATTATTATTTAAGGCGAGAGTTTGAGATTGTATATTGTGCAGGCTTTGCTTGTCCGCCCGCCCTCAGATCTGAAAAATTACAGAGGAGGGCTGCAAATTAGTATGTTGATCATCCATCCTCTAATCATACAACATACCAAATAGCAGCCCTCTAGCTTAAGTAGTTTTTATCATACTCTAGGTTAAAGTTAGCCATGGATCGTCCCTTTGGGAGCCATGGGACGCACCCTCACTCCACTGCATCTGTTAAGCAACTGGAGAGCTGCCGCTCATAGTTGGTGGTTTTATACAACACTTTTTACATGTTTTGCTTTCTAGTAGATGAGTTTAGCTGGGTTAAATCTTTTCCTACTGCGTTATTGAAGAAGTACTTATTTATATTGAATCTAGGCAGACAAAACTTATCTAGCGTAGGCCTCAGCTGAAGTTGTGAACTATACAGATTGCTGAACATTACGGCAGAATTCGTGAACTAATTATCATGTTAAATAAGCATATATTGAAAAATAAACGTACTGATTTGAATGTAGAGTTAATTATCCAAAAACGAAAACTCTGGGAAAATCATATATGTGCTTGATTAGAACCTAAATTATTCCTCTATCTTATTGTCCAAAAGTACCTCTTTCCAGCTTACATAATATACCTAGCATAGGACTCATTTAAAGTGAGGAACTATTCAGATTAGTAACCAATATGGCAGAATTCTGAACTGAATAAGCATTATTTAATTCTCCTAAAACAAATACTTAAGGGAAGTCTTATGTGTACATAGAATCTAAATTGTATAACGGTATATTTTTCTAACTCTTCATCATAAATCTTTTCCAACCTACTGGTTAAATGATGAGAGTTTGGGAGGACACTAGATTTTACTGTCACTTCTCATGAAAAGTGTGTAATTGAATCGTTGATTCCAAACACGACAAGATAACTAGATTACGGGACCTTCTACTGAGGTGGTGTTAAAATAACAAATTCGTTTTCATCAGGCATTAGAAACAAACTGAATTCATGGTTTTAATTTGACGTTGGGGAAACGATTCCTCAACAAGTATTGAATACGTAATTTCCAAGAATGATTCTGAAACGCTATAATTTTGTGAACTGGCAGCAATTGTGTACCTACCTTTTCAAAGTAATCTGTAGTTTCCTGACAATTGTCTATAGCCCGAAATCGTGTCCATTGTACCCGTTTACAAAACGCGTCGACACTAAGTTTTCGTTATTTGCGAGACTTCTCTCTCTCTAGAAGCTCAAAGGACGACTGTCATCGTCTCTCCCGGATTTCCAATTATAGCTGACTGAAACAGACCCTCTTTTTTTTCTCGGGGGCGATTTTGTCGTCCAACATCACAATAAAGAAGCGATTCTTAGAAAACAATACAATAGAACAGAGATAATTTTAGTGTTAGTACATTAAATCGATTTCCACATGACGATAATCGTGCCTTGTGTCTTTAACTGATCATGTAAAAGTTATGTGTATATGTTAAGAAAACATACCATTTACATAAGGTTTATGTATGAATGAATGCATATAGATATTATGTTTTATTAATCACTCTTACTTTCTCTCCCTTCTTGTCAGTTACTTTTATGCTATTCTATTCGTCTTTCTTATCTAAATTATTCCAATTTTTAACGCTCTTTTCATTATTTGGTTCCTCATACATTTTTTATTGTCTCTTCAAAGATCTGACCAAGCTCTCTCTCTCTCTCTCTCTCTCTCTCTCTCTCTCTCTCTCTCTCTCTCTCTCTCTCTAAATATGTATATATTGAATAAATATATATATATATATATATATATATATATATATATATATATATATATATATATATATATATATATATATATATATATATATATGTGTGTGTGTGTGTGTGTGTGTGTGTGTGTGTGTATGTATATATGTGTGCTTAAAAAATCACAGTAGATGCACGTGACTTCATTAAATAAGCGAATACCACAGGAAAATGCCAGTCAGAAATCCAAGCCCTTTTGTCTTTACTAAGACACTGTCAAGGAGCTAATGAAATACAATTGGAAAGAAAGGCCTCAGGTGCACAACAAGATCAAGAATACCAGAAGGTTAATTGTCAAAAGGGTAAAAATTAAAAAGATAATCCAGGATTATCGGATATCACACGGTCACAAACCTAAACAGATTTGACCCTAACCGAAATTACAAAGTATCTTTACAGTCCGAACATGTAAAATCTGAATATATTAATTTTGTTGCTTATATTTACCTACAAATTTTTTCATTATGAAAGCATCAAGTTTGAATAAACCAAGACTTAAATTTAGGACATTTCTATTATTCGACTTGATGAAACAAGATTCAATGATACTCCTTTTAACTGTGTCATTACATTGGATTAAGGCTCTTGCTTGACTCCAGTTAACAGGATGATCTAAATCTCTCATGTGAACGAATAATGCATTCGATATTTGCCCAATTCTCACAGAATATTGGTGCTGTTTGAGACGTTGTGAAAGAGATTTACCGGTCTGTCCGTAATAGACTTTATCACACTTTTTGCAAGAAATTTCATATATGCAGCCTGGAGGATCTTTAGAAGAATTTAGATTACTAAACTCTTGACGTTAATATTACTGAAAACAACATTTGTGTTAAAAAGCTTTAAAATTCCAGGAATATCTAAAAACCTTTCATCTTATGGTAATTTTAGAATGTTATGCTTACTAAATTCAAGTTTGTCATTAGTTGAATAAAATGTTTTTCTAGCTCTTTTACATGCCACTCTACAAAAGTCCTTGGGTATTTAAGTTTCAATGCAATATCATAAATGGCTTTAATTTCAGCGTCAATAAACTGCGGGCTACAGACACGTAAAGCCCTTAGGAACATCCCAGAAAAAACAGAGAATTTAACATTTTGATGGTGATTGGAGTAGTAATGAACAAAAGAGGCAATGTTAGTTGATTTTCGAAAGACTAAATAGGTGAAATTTTTATAATTTCTATGGACAGTTACATCAAGAAAATTCAAATTACAATTTCTTTCTTCCTTTGCAGTAAATTTTATAGAAGGGACTAAATTATTGAGATTATTAAGGAATTCCTTGAGATTTTCGTGAACTGGCCAAATACAGAAAATATCATCCACATACATAAACCATATAACTTTTTGCAGCTAAATTCTTGGTAAGTGTTTTGTCAAAAAAAATTCCATGTAAATATTGCTAAGGACAGGAGATAAGGGATTACCCATAGCCATGCCAAACTTTTGTACAAAAAATGCCCCATTAAAACAAAATTCACTTCCTTTGATACATAACCTTATGAGACTAATGAGGTTTGCTACACTTAAGGGAATGTCATGACGTTCTAATTCATCCTCCAAATATTCAAGTAAGTCATTTACAGGCACTTTTGTAAATAAAGAGACAACATCAAAACTAACCATATTAAAATCAAAATCAAATGTAAACTATTCAATTTGTTTATAAAATCAACATTGTTTTTAACATTCGTGTTAGAAATATTTCCTACCAAAGGAGTAAGAATTTTTACAAGCCATTTAGATAAATTATACGTAACTGAGCCCACTGAACTAATGATTGGTCTTATAGGGTTATTGATTTTATGTGTCTTGACAATGTCTTAGTAAAGACGAAAGCGCTTGGATTTCTGACTATCATTTTCCTGTGGTATTCGCTTATTGTATATATGTGTGTGTGTCTTATCACATCACCGTGATTCACATATATGCATTAAACTACAAAAGTCTTTTAATATCTAATTCGCTCTACCTCGGAATTAATATATTTTCGTGTATGTTAACCGAAGGGAGAATTTCTTATCAACTAAAAAATTCCCCTTCGGTTAACATATATTAAAACATATTAATTCCGAATTAGATATTGAAGCCAACAGTGAAGACAGCCCTTTGATACAATAATTGAAAAGGGTTCATAAGCTTTGTAAAGTGTTTTTAAATTATACACGAACTTTTAATTTTTTTTTTTATTATTGTGGACCTTTTAGAACTTTCCAACATATCGTATTACTCCTTGGAAAATCGTAAAGAAGCCAAGTGAGAGGACTGTTTTGATAATAATGACTCCATTTCTGTGTCTGAAGTTTTATTTACTAGGAAATTGAATGTAACATATTTAATGATTTCCTGCTTGCAATAATAATGAAATCGTAATTTTTTCTGGTAAAGATTCTGCTATTCATAGTTGTGGTGCCTTCATTATAGCCTCTGAATCTGACGCATTTGCTTTGAATGTATAAATGGTTAACAATTTTCTTTCTATCCATCTTAAAGTATATTTTAAATCTTCAAATCCTTTAACTTCTCAAATCAACTTTTCATTTATCTGGTTTTAATTTCTGTCAGGGAATATATATGCATACATCCACGTACACACACACCTGCATATATATATATATATATATATATATATATATATATATATATATATAGATATATATATATATATATACATATATATACAAAGTTATGGAAACTTTGAACAAAGTGCAGCAAATACATTTAAAAAAGATGGAAAAGAGTAGCATATGCTCTGAAACGTTTTGCAGATTTTTTTCGACGCCGAAATTTTAATTAATTGAAATCTCCGGGCTTACGAAACTAATTAAATAAAATCTATTTTTTCTATAAAAAGAAAAGAGACGTCCATTAACGTTTAATCTCACCTCACCAGCGCCAGTATTTGAATAATGCCCTAATTGAGGATAAGTTTTCCTTTCAGTATTTCTTGCTCTTTAATATTTCATTTTTTTATGCATTATTTTATTCTTTTATCTATCTCTATATTTCTATGTAGTACCTATATATATATATATATATATATATATAATTATATATATATATATATATATATATATATATATATAATATATATATATATATATATATATATATATATAACACCCCCTTTTGACAAAACTACACAAATTGACAACCCTTACCTGTTGGGAGCAGGCGCCCTCTATCTTCAAGCTTGTCACTAGGCTAATAAGCTAACAAATATTTAAAAATACACTATTCATTTCCCAAAGCAGATTAACTTAAAATGGAACAAAATGATTAATAAGTCATAGTGATAAAAACCAAAGTCTGCCCCATAAAGAAAACTATAAGTTATCTAGTTTAGTCTAAGTAGTCACTCCTAGGCTCAAAATGTCAACTGCTACATTGTAATAGTCAAGTTTAGAGAATCCCGTTTCTAGTACCATGTTTTGGAACCCATCTGTAGCAAAGATATATTCATTATATTTCCTGTTACACAATATTAAATAAAGGTATACACTGCACACTTTTCTCTTTTCAAAGGCAACTGTTTCTAAGTCATTTAAATATGTACCATACCTTGAGATGGGTTTTCTATATCTACACCTGGCGTCCTTTTTGACTGTCTTTCTTCTTATCACAATGTGTCTTTCCCTCAAGTGCCTTGAACGGTCGGACCTGTGATATACGTACAAACGAATGAACATACCCACCATGCCTCAAAACCGCCTGTGGCAACAGTCGAGCAGTTACCAAAAATGCATATGCATGGAATTCCTTTACCCAAGGAAGCTATCTCTATGGTGCTCTCTGTCTCCAAGCAAGAGCAGCTGATGCAACATGTAATTCACTAACACATCAATTCATGTCTATAAGATGGCTCAGCCACCTATGTCCTTTGTGCACTCCTGTCGCACACCACATCAGCAACTAATGCACAATGTATCAATTTGCCACATGATTTAGGGCTACCTCCATTGCTGGAGCCCTTGTGCCTCGCCAGATGCACAGAAGTCTAAGAACTCCTAGCGCACAAATTGTGATCAATATGATGGCAAGCATGACCACTATTACTGGAATTGTGTAACGTTCATTGATGAAAGGCTCATCCTCGTTACTAAGATTAGCAGAACTCGACGAATAGTTTTAGACGCAGGTCAAGTACGTAAACCACCTTGAAACAACTCAGCACGCGCCATTATTCAGCATCTGCGACCCTCATGAGTGTATCCAACACCCCCTCATAGCAAAACTGTGGATTCAACATTTTCTATTGAAGGAAACGTGGTCACCACCCCGTTGTCTGTTTCCAATTTTTTCCTCAATGACTTTAAAAGGACCTTCAAACTTCCTGCCTATTTTGTAGTTCAGTTCATTTCTCATGTCAAGTTTTGAAAATACCTTGTCTCCGACATTGATCTTGGGATCAGATGTTTTACAAATACTTTTCTGTACCATCTCTCTGGTTGTGGATTCGAGATTACAGCTGAGACAAGCATGTCTCTCTCTCGTTGTGGATACCACGCCTCAATCGTATCCTCCCCATGATGAGGTATAGTTAGCAAATCAAATGTGCCTCATGCTGGACAACCAGACAAAGCTACAAATGGGGACATTTTAATGGAATCACTAACCACAATGTTAATACTATGTCTAAAAACATCAACATATCTGTCCCAATTCTTATCATTACCACCTACAGTTTTCCTGAGAGCCTCGAGCACTTTCCTGTTTGCTCGTTCACACAACCCATTAGTCTCAGGTCTGTACGGAATAATTGTTACTTTCTGTATCCCCATGACTTCCGCTAAACATTCCAAAGTTTTGTTCACAAATTCTCTACCATTGTCGGTCAATAGAACTTCGAGTGAGCCGTATCTGCAAATGATACCATTGAAAAATGCTATGGCTACTTCTTCAGGTGTTTTATGCTTAAGTGGGAAAATTTCTACTATCCTTGTAAGTTCATCTATTATCACTAACTAGTACTTGTTCACATACGTAGACTCACAAAAATTCCCCAGGATATCCATATGTATTCACTGAAATGCTCTACTCGGTATAGAATACAATTTCTCACAAAATTTTCCACATCTTTCCCCATGTTTTTCCAAATGTATTTAGCACGAACCTCATCATACCTTTTTTTATTCCCAAGTGTGGACTTCCGAAATTACAATGAACCATATCCAAAACCACTGGAATTAGGACTTTTGGAATTACGATCTGTGTCTTATCTCCTTGACTTTCACTAGTTCTCAATTTATATTCAATTTTCCTAACCAATAGATTACCTTCTAACTCCAAACCCGAAAAAGGCAACTTATAACGTTTCCTGACTAATTCCCCTCTAAGAAACGCTTTTGCGTCTACTAGAATCTCGTCTTCATCTTGCCTTTGCTCTATGAGAGCTATATCCCATTGTATAGCCTCGCTAGTGACTTGCGAAATTAGGAACTCTTCCATGTCGTGAAAACTTCTACTAAGAGCATCTGCAACTACGTTAAATTTTTCCTCTATATATTTGAGCTTTGCATCAAAATCTCTGATAGTTAAAAACCATCGAGCTCTAGGTGACAAATCGGGTTTATTAAAAAGATCTAATAATGGCTTGTGGTCTGTAAGAATTTTACTTTATTCCCCATCAGTAACATTATAAAATGAACCAAGCTCAACACTATTGCAAAGGCTTCTTTATCTATGGTAGCCATTGATGTCTCGGTGCTGCCCTTTGTCCTAAACTTCCTGCTATAAAAGGCTATGGGATGGAACTTCCCATCAAACTTTTGCATAAGGCAAGCACCTGTACCTTCCTGGCTAGCATCGTTCACTAATGTAAAGGGTTTGCTAAAATGTGGAACCTCCAAAACAGGGGTATTCATTAGCGCGTCCTTGAGCTTTTGAAAACTCTCCGCCTGGGGTTCCTTCCATTGAAATTGAATGTCTTCCCGCAATACATCAGTTAGGGGAGCTGCTATATTAGAGAACCCTTTCACAAACCTGAAGAAACCGGCGATACCCAGGAATGACTTAATCTATTTCTTTGATCTGGGGGTGCAAAAATTCACTATTGCTTTGACTTTAGCGTCATTTACTCTAATCCCTTCCTTAGATATGACATGGTCTAGATATGTGATTTGCTTTTTCAAGAACAAACACTTAGCTAACTTAATTTTCAACCCTGCTAATCTAAGCCTCCTAAGTACTTCTGTAAGCACTTCCAGGTGTTGCACGATCGTGTCTGTTGAGACCAATATGTCATCCATGTACACAAAATCATTTTTACCCAATAACTCGTGCAAAACTGTGTTCACCAACCTGGTAAAAGTGATCGGACTGCCCGAGAAACCGAAAGGCATTCGCGTAAATTCAGTGTCCCTTGGGCAGTGAGAAAGTCTTATATTCTTTGCTACTTTCACTAAGAGGGACCTGTAAAAACCTTGCGCCAAATCAATTGAGCTATAAATATTATGTCCCTCGATTTCAACAAAAAGATCTGGTATGCAAGCGACTGGATAGCGGTCAGGGATTGGCATTTCATTTAAACGCCTAAAATCGATGCATACACAGACAGAACCATCCTTCTTAGGCACCACTGACAAGGGAAAGTTGTAAGGAGACACACTAGGTCTAATGATTCCTTCTTCCTCCCGTCTATTGACCTCTTTCTCTACCTGTTCTCTGATTTTGAAAGGTATGCGGTATGCAGGAATATAAATAGGTGTTGTGCCACTCTCCAAATTTACCTTATGCTCTAACACATTAGTCAACCCCAATTTAACAGCTTGTAAGGCTACCGCATCCCCAAATTCTGCCAAGAGCTCACTTATCGCTTCAACATGTTCACTGTAGTCCGCATTAGCTAAATGTTCTCTAAATATTTGTTTCCTTGATTGCATTTCTGCCTCTGAAAACTCAGGTTTCCCTATACGATAGCTACTGAACCAGTATCACGACTCCAATCTTGGAAATCGAATATATATGTATTCCTCTGGTCTCTCCTAACTGTATCATTACAGTTTAGCTATTCCAACCATGTGGTTCCATCCATGGATACACTGTTCACCGATGCCGTGCTAATAACCCCTCAAAGCCTCTCGCTATTTTCAATAACACACACATCTGTAGGTTTTCTCACTTCCCTCAATTTGACTTTTACCATAGTCTTTGAACCGGGCAATAACACAATATCCTCCGATAAAACACCTCTATATTTGTGATTAGTATCTTCTCTTTCCACCACCCCATAGACATTATCACCCTCAGTATCATCCACAACATTATTAGTAACAGAAATAACATCAATATTAGTATCAATATCCCCATCCATAATATTATCACCACAATTGTTATCACCGTGAACTCTGATAGAATCCCCGCAATCATTTCCATATCACCAATGTGAGTTTTAATATTACCACTCTCCGTAAATCCCGTATCACCGCTATTATTATCACCAAGCACATCTCCTTTTTCAATAATCGCCATGTCCTCCGTACTAATCACGTCCTCATAAGGAAGAAAAACACCAGGTATTCCGACTGTTATCCCATTAACACCCGCATGGATCGAAATCTTGTGTCTCCTACGTGCAGGATGACCCAACAAAAGTCTGTTGAAGAATACAATTCCTTTCATTATCAAAAATGGTTCTGTTAGTACTCCGTCACCAAGAATAAACTGTATATGAACACAACCCAGGGTATTTAATCTATGTGCTTGCACATCACACACCGTCTCTGTTGAGGGTTGCAAAGGGTAATTGGAGAACATGGATTGATACAAATTATAGTCCATTAAATTTATAGACGCACCCGAGTCTATAAATATCGGGATATCCACATCCCCTACTGTTCCATAAAGTATAGGCCTGGCTCTGGGGCGTACCCCACGAGACCACAATGGAACGTACTAATCACCTGTACCCTTTTTGTTGATCGGCCTTCCAAAAATCTCACTGATCCCTTTGCCCTCTGGTTTGACCTACCTGGGAAGTCCTCACATTATAACTCCCAGAACTTTGAGGGGTAGGCCTCGCATCTCTCCGTATCTGAGACGGACAAGATTGCCAATAGTGATCCGTACTCGTACACATTCCACAATATTTAGCTCTACACAATTTCTTTGGATGCCCTGGTTTATTGCAGTTGAAACAGCGCAGCTGCTGTTGCCTTTGATCGATCGATCTTTTGTTATATTCAACTTTTGCACACAGACGGGGAGAAGAAAATTCTGTGTCTCTTTACACCCTATCTCCCGGGCCTGTCCCATTAAAAATTGTACTATCTACAGTGGGACATTCAGACATATGTTTCTGAATTTGGGCCTAAAGTAATTCTTCGTCTGAAGTAGGTTCAATCTTTCATCAAAGGTATTCACTATTGCATCCGGTACATCGTGCAAGAGCATCGAAAAATGGATCAGTTTATGTAAGTTGTCAAGTGAGACATTACCTCCTGTAACCCATTTAGATGTTTTCAATTTTCCTACCCAATCTGCCAATGAGTCAAAAAGTTTTGAACCATGTTCTGTGAGGCTATTTGTGCCTTCTGTATTTTATGAAGACCCCTGAGGTCCCTCACCATATCTCCGTGTTCCTTTGAGCCATAAATTGCTTTCAAAAATGCTTGCAAATTAGTCCAGGTACGACATTTTGCAAATTGGAAACTTTTGTAATGGGGAGAGAGGTCATCTTTGTTGAAATCTAGCAAAGCTTTCATCTCTCTAAACGCCTCTATATCATCCGATATGTTTTTTGCACTGCACTCACGTTCGTTACGTGATGTAGCAGCATTGTGGTACTCTTAGCATCCGCCATTTTCATCTCTTTACGGAAGCTTTTGTGTTCTATAACATTCCCCGACCTCAATAACATCAATGTATTTATTACACAAAAAACCCAATCCAGAAAAATTAATACAAATTTCACCCAATAATGGATTAAAAAAAAACAGACATGCCCCGCGCCCAGTATATTATCCCATGAAAATAAAAAAAAAATAAAAAAATAGGGAGGGGATAGAAAAAAAATGTGCAAAGCGCTTGCTAAGCGATCCAACCCAGCGACGAACTTACCCCGTCACTCAGACTCACACACTCAAATTCTTGCCCCTCTCTCTCTCTCTCTCTCTCTCTCTCTCTCTCTCTCTCTCTCTCTCAGGGCGTGGCTCACAGCAACCAAAAAACCTCGCTCATATCATTACAAAAACTCCCCAATGTCCGTCAAATTTCGAGAGACATCAAAACAATAACACCCTTTGAGTAAAATTCATCACAAACAAAAAAAGAGTAAACATAAAAAAGAAATAAAGAAGGAGAAAAGAAGAAAGAAAACATGATATTACACTCACATCTTAATATGACTGGTAACCGAATTTGTATACGCATCACAAATATGCGTAGCCTATTCACCACACTCGTGAAACACTTTAATATGTCAAAAATTAATCTTTTTCCCCTCATGGTTTTAAAACGCTGGTTTTCATGAATCACTAACCGGCTAACACTGAGATGCAGAAAGATACCCAAGTAACCCGACGCTTCGAACACCACACCAAACCATTGAATCAGCAAAAAGAATCCCTAGTTGCCTGTGACATGAATATAATCCCTATTCCTACCCGTTGGCAGCAGGCACCCTCTATCTGCAAGTATGTCACTAGGCTTATAAGCTGACATAAATACAAAAATAAACTATTTATTTCCCAAAGCAGATGAACATAGAATAAAATGATTAATAAGTCTCAGTGATAAAAAATCAAGTCTACCCCACAAAGAAAACTATAAGTTATCATTCCACTCTCCTGGTTTAGTCTACGTAATCACTCCTAGGCTTAAAATGTCAACTGCTACATTGTAATAGTCAAGTTTAGAGAATCCCGTTTCTAGGACCATGTTTTGGAATCCATCTGTATCAAAGATATATTCATTATATTTCCTATTACACAATATTGCATAAAGGTATACACTGCACACTTCTCTCTTTTCAAAGGCAACTGTTTCTAAGTCATTTAAATATGTACCATACCTTGAGATGGGTTTTCTTTCTCTACATCTGGCGTCCTTTTCGACCGTCTTTCTTCTTATCACAAAGGAATGTGTCTTTCCCTCAAGTGCCTTGAACGGTCGGACCTGTGATATACGTACAAACGAATGTGCATACCCACCATGCCTCAACACCGCCCATAGCAACAGTCGAGCAGTAACCAAAAATGCACATAAATGGAATTCCTTCATCCAAGGAAGCTATCTCTACGGCAGTCTCTGTCTTCAAGCAAGAGCAGCTGATACAACATGTAATTCACTAACACATCAATTCATGCCTATAAGATAGATATATATATAATATATATATATATCTATATATATATATATATATATATATATATGCACACACATAGTACACACATACATACAAGCAAATACTACAGGAAAATGATGGACGGAAATCCGAGCTGAGCGCTTTCGTCTGTATTGGGCCATTTGGAGGCACAAAAAAACATTGCCTCAATAAAGACGAAAGCGCTCTGTGCGACTTTCTGCTTATCATTTTCCTGTAGTATTCGCTTACACAACGAAGTCATATGCATCTATTATTATTTTTTTAAGCATATACATACATAAATGCATGTGCGTCAGCATGTTTTTGATGCGTTCTATAAGTTCTTGCATTGTTCTATTCAATTCCTCCACCAAGCGTGACTGTTTTGCAATTCAGTCTTCTGTGGCCGAGTGCAGCGTTGTCGCATTTCGAAAACACGTACCGCTGAGAGACGAATCCTAATCAGTTTCTGTTAACACGATCCATCATCTTCCACAGGAATTCAAAAAGCCAACTGAGTCCCAAGGAAATAAGTTCAGCATCAGCATTTATCTTCAAGAGTTACTGCCTGTTGATAAGGCTTAACGAAGTTCACTGCGATAACCTGAGATTAATCTGCGATTAAAAAAGAAAGTATTTCTATTTATTAATCTATTATAATTTTTTTGGGTTGGTCGCATTTTTCTCTTACTTATTTGTACCCGTTTACTTTTTCAGGGCTCTTCGAATTCCTATGAAGACCTAGTGATTTATGATTCTCTCTCTCTCTCTCTCTCTCTCTCTCTCTCTCTCTCTCTCTCTCTCTCTCTCTCTCTCTCTCATATTGCATTTTGCATTCGATCGACTAAGAATAAGAAATTAATTCAAGAACACTCCAGAGTTTCAGAGTATGTATGTATGTATGTATGTATGTATGTACTGTATGTATGTATGTATGTAGTATGGTATATATATATAATATATATATATATATATATAATATATATATATATATATATATATATATATATATAAAAATATATATACTATATACAATATATATATATATATTTATATATATATATATAATATCTATATATATATATAATATATCTATTATATTATCATATATAATAATATATACGAATATATATATATATATATATTATATATATATATATATATATATATCTATATTATATATATATATATATCATATTATAGAGGAGACAGATAGAGAGAGCGAGAGAGAGAGAAGAGAGAGGAGAGAGAGAGAGAGGAGCTCGGTACACTGTGAATTTTCATGCTAAGGAACACCCTCTTAAGTGTTTTTGGTGGTGTAAATTTGCCTGCTTCCTGACACAATTCATTGAGGCATTTCAGCATCTCTCTCTCTCTCTCTCTCTCTCTCTCTCTCTCTACTAACTTAGAAAAATAAAAATATTTGCAGGAAGATGCACTCGCTGAGAGTGATCGAGTTATCCAGGTACTTATGCAGAGAAAACTTTCAACAGCCTCTCGCAGGAACTCTCGAGAAGGCACTAATTAGACAAGTAGATCACTTCAAGCTTTTGCAAAAGTTTGTCAGAAACGGTTCGTGTTCACAGGGGTTGCCAGATCTAGCCATTTTCTTCAGCCATTGGTTAGAAACGAGTCTGTGCATCTTTATATTCAACCGCATCGATAGAAGTGTTTACAAACTTAAAATAAGAATGCAGGAGACCCGAATGATTGAATAGGTGAAAAATGAGATAAGCATAAAAAGACTGGAAAGAATGTTGAATTGTCCATACAATCCAAGTTAGACTGAATTTACTGATTGTTGAACCAAATCCCCTCTATGAATGTGAAGTGTAATATTTGTGATATTACGTTGGCCAAACATTCCAAAGTTAGACTGAATTCACTGATTGCTGAGCCAACTCTCCTCTTTAGATGTGAAGTGTGATATTTGTGGTATTACGTTGTCTATACAATCCAAAGTTAGACTGAATTTACTGATTGTAGAACCAGCTCCCCTCTATAGATGTAAAGTGTGATATTTATGATATTACGTTGTCCATACAATCCAAAATTAAACTGAATTTACTGATTGTTGAACCAACTCCCCTATATAGATGTGAAGTGTGATATTTGTGATATTACGTTGTAGATATTTTGAATGTAGAAATAAGACGGGAGAAGACACGAAGCATAGAATTAGTGAACCTTGGAAGAAAATTTGAGTGTCCATAGAAGCCATGGTTGGAATGTACTTAAAGGCTGTTAGATTAACTCTCCTCTGTAGATATGTGTGAATGTTGAATCTAATTGAAAGGAAAAATGTCCAGATTACACATACGAAGCTTTTGCATGGCATTTATGGCATCAAAAGCTGAAAAAAGTAAGATTTAGTTAGATGTCGAGAAGAAAGAAATTCTTAGTAGTTCTAAGGCTGCATCCGAGTCTTGAGATCGTTTGGTCAAGAGCAAAGATGGAGGACCCTATCTCGGTAAGAAAAGCGTAAAATTCTAGAATGGGTGAATATGAGATGAAGTCTGATAAAGATATGCATAGATGAAGATAAAGGGGTGTTATGTTAGAAGGAATGGGTCTTGGCACTGGGTGGTGAGTTTTTCGACAAGCTGGTAGTGAGCTCTCTGTGGAAGTGTATAATGCTTCTAATGTTGTGGTAGCTTATATATATACATATATTACGATGACTTCTTAATTTCATATATTCTGTTACATCCCATCGAAACTTAAATGGTATCAAGATTATGGCAGTTGAATTCATGCTGTGCTTTAGTTCATCCAGATGCTTTAACAAAAAAACATTATATGCATCGTTTTCCTTGAGTATTTTCCACTTGAATGTCTTGATTGTTAACATTTGGAGTGAGATTATTTATCGTATTAAACATCAGCTCTCAACGTTTCTGAAATAATTTCTATTTCTACCCTGAAGGCTAGTGTTCGTGGTGTAATGGCAATACGTATTTCTTGTCAATTTAAGTCATTCTTTAGACTTCGCACTTTTTAAAATCATCTTCCCCTGAGGGTTCACACTCCACTGGAGACTGAAATTATGCATCGGCTTAATTCTTTGGATTCTAACATTCCCTATATTCTTTTCTAATCGTCCTCACACGAATGTCAAATTCATTCTGGGGGCGAGGGTTAGAAATCAAGAGGGCTCGTGAAGCATTGTAAAAAAACGAGCTAAAACTGCCAGTGAAGGGGAAATGAACAAAGATGCACAGAGAGAGAGAGAGAGAGAGAGAGAGAGAGAGAGAGAGAGAGAGAGAGATGTGAAGAGGCAAGAAGACCCCAAGATTCAAAGTTAGTGTTGCAGTTTGTTGCAGACGCATAGGAGTTTATGGTTGCCCCCTGTAAGGGATGTCGAAAACTTGTTATTCTCCGTTACTTTTTCGATTTCGAAATACTTTTTTTTTTCATCTTCCGTTTCTGATTTTTGTTGTTTTCGTTTTGGAACATGAGTCGTGGGATTATTGTTACTCGACGTGAGAAATGGTGATTTATATTAAGCTTTTTAAATCTTTATTATTTTTATGATTATCCATTTTTTTGTCTATCACAGTCCACCAGTTCGACTGGGTGGTATTCAAAGAGTGGGGTTCCGGGTTGCATCCTGCCTCCTTAGGAGTCCATCAATTTTCTTACTATGTGCGCTGTTTCTAGGAGCACACTCTTCTGCATGAGTCCTGGAGCTACTTCAGCCTATTATTATTATTATTATTATTATTATTATTATTATTATTATTATTATTATTATTATTATTATTATTACTTTCATTATTATTGTTATTATTATTGTTGTTGTTGTTGTTGTTGTTGTTATCGTCCTGTTAAAAAGAATGGCTGCATCATACTAATTAATATTGTAATAACTTTTCTTCTTCTTCTTCTTCTTCTTCTTATTATTATTATTATTATTATTATTATTATTATTATTATTATATTATTATTATTATTTTATTATTATCATCATCATTATTATTATTATTATCAGAGTTCACACTTAAATTGAAAAGAAAACATGACTAAAATCAATTTCCACAGATTCATTTTTAGAGACGCAAAGCTAAAAACGAATTTATCCTCTTAAACCAGATGAAGGTTTTCCACCAAAAGACGAGAACTCATCCAGACTCCCACGCAGGTCTTATTGTGACCCTGTCATTAGGCGATGAAATATTGCTATGCTGATGGCTGGAACGAGCAGCGTTGTAGGGCAATATAGAGAGAGAGAGAGAGAGAGAGAGTATAATCATACACACACACACACACACACACACACACATATATATATATATATATATATATATATATATATATATATATATATATATATATATATATATATATATATATATATATAGGCCGTAGATATTCCTTTAATGTGGCAGTTTTCCGTTACACCTGACGCGACATTATGAACGAATGCTGATGGAAGATGTTCATTTCTTCCTCCAGTTGAACGTGCCTGGCACTCGTAATGGAAGGCAGTTGTGATAACGATTAATCTTTATTATTATTATGGTAAATTGTGACAATCCCCAGGGTGGGAAGAACTAACTATGTTTTCATTTAATAAATTTCTGGTCCCCTTTTTATGTAGCATTTTTAAAAAATGTAATTAATCTCATTTTCCCGTGCGTAACTGTCTCCAGAATAGGCGTAACTACCTCTCCGTTTATGATTACTGGGATCTTTAATTCATCTGGGTCAATGGACATTAATGTTCCTGCTTTGACGTCTTGTGGCAGGAACACAACTGAACTGAATGTGAAAGCTGATGATGCGATCAGTGTGTCCTTTTCTTGTCCCTGCTTAAATACTACTCAGTTTTCTAGGAGTTTTATCTTGACCACAACTAAAACGTTGACTAGTTTGCCCAGTGCAGTTATTTTATCGTCTTCTCTCCATGCATGTAAACGACAAAAAAATTAACTCCTGTTCTCTGCTGCTGTTCCTAACGTTTCCTGAACATCAGGTGTATCGGTTTTAGTTTTCTATTCCCTCGTATCTATTCATGTATATTACCTACTCCTGTTGTCCCTCTCTGCTGGCTGACTTCCCTTTGGAGGCCTCTAGGGATTATAAGTCTGTTGTCTGTGTCCATAAGGGTTTGAAGAAAGAGATAAAGAAAGAAATACAGTTGGATAAAATCGCTGTTTTGACATATAGAAGTAAACTTACAATTTCCTATAATTCAGAAGATGAACCCCATTCATATGGAACAAGCCCACAGGGTACATTTGACTTTAAATTCAAGCTTCCAAACATGTGGTGTTCATTTGAAAGCAGTAATAGAAGATAACAGGAAAAAGAGAGAGAGGAGATCAATTATTAAAAACAAATAGCAAATAAATTATTAGATAGATAAAAATGTGAATAATTTACTAAAATACAATGGTGTTCATTTGAAAGAAGTTACGGAAGGTAACAGGAAATACAGAAAGAAAAGATCACTTATTAAAAGAACAACAAATTAAATAATCAATATATAAAAATGTGAGTAACTTACTAAAATATGCTTTTGAGGTTCTATTTGTAGGACATTCTCTCATGGACACTGTTCCACAGTGCAACAGCCCAACGGTGTGAGGACTACACCTTTATCAGATAAACTTATCACTTAATTAAGTTCAATGCGCCAGGACTCTGAATCCAGAAGAGAGTTGGAAAACTATGTTTTACGAAACTCTTCGAGAAATGATATTTCAAACATGTCTCGTTCCACAACTGGAAAGTGCTAGCAGTCTTCAGCAACAGATCAAAACTAAACTTTCTCAAAGGAAAAGTTTCTAATAAAGGTTTGTCTTGTACTTCCAAGGAAACCCGATCTCTCTCTCTCTCTCTCTCTCTCTCTCTCTCTCTCTCTCTCTCTCTCTCTCTCCCACCTCTTCTCCCTCTCTTAGGCCACTGAAAGAGAAAGGTTTTAGGATTGGATCTCTCTCTCTCTCTCTCTCTCTCTCTCTCTCTCTCTCTATTAGTCCTGGGGAAGAGAAACGTTCTAGGAAAGGCTCGCTCTCTCTCTCTCTCTATTAGGCCACTGAAAGAGAAAGAAATTAGGATTGAATCTCTCTCTCTCTCTCTCTCTCTCTCTCTCTCTCTCTCTCTCTATTAGGCCACTGAAAGAGAAAGGTTTTAGGGTTGGATCTCTCTCTCTCTCTCTCTCTCTCTCTCTCTCTCTCTCTTTCTATAACTCCAGAGAAAGAGAAAGGTTTTTAGGATAGGATCTCTCTCTCTCTCTCTCTCTCTCTCTCTCTCTCTCTCTCTTTATTAATCCTAGGTAAGAGAAACGTTCTAGGAAAGGCTCTCTCTCTCTCTCTCTCTCTCTCTCTCTCTCTTAGGCCACTGAAAGAAAAAGTTTTTAGGATTGGATCTCTCTCTCTCTCTCTCTCTCTCTCTCTCTCTATTAGTCCTGGGGAAGAGAAACGTTCTAGGAAAGGCTCTTCTCTCTTCTCTATTAGGTCACTGAAAGGAGAAAGAAAATTGGTTGGAATTGTTTTCTCTCTTCTCTCTCTCTCTCCCTCTCTTTCTCTTTCTCTGTAATTCTTCTCTCTCCTCCTCTCTCTTCCTCTCTCTCTCTCTCTCTCTCTATTAGGCCAGTGAAAGAGAAAGGTTTTAGGGTTGGATCTCTCTCTCTCTCTCTCTCTCTCTCTCTCTCTCTCTCTCTCTCTCTCTATAACTCCAAGAGAAACGAGAAAGGTTTTTGTTTTAGGATAGGATCTCTCTCGTCTCTCTCTCTCTCTCCTCTCTCTCTGCTACTCTCTCCTCCTTTATTTAATCCTAGGTAAGGAGAAAACGTTCTAGGAAAAAGGCCTCTCTCTCTCAGTCTCTCTCCTCTCTCTCTCTCTCTCTCTCTCCTATTAGGCCACTGAAAGAAAAAGTTTTTAGGATTGGATATCTCTCTCTCTCTCTCTCTCTGTTACTACTAGTCCCTGGAAAGAGAAAGGTTCTAGGCAAGTCTCTCTCTCTCTCTCTCTCTTTCTCTCTCTTTGTTTATTATAGTGATATGTAATGCGCCTGTGCTGTTTAACCGACATTCGGCATCACATCTTCCAAACCTGTATTAGATTATAACTTTACCCTATGTGTCTTAATTGTTGGTAATCTAATCTTGACTTGAAATCTGTTATTGTTTTTTTCATGTTCCAGAATATTTGAGAGAAAAAATCCACCACTGAAGAAAATGAGTAACAATTGAATTAAGGTCCTCTGACGCTGATGCAAAAATGAATATGTTACTTGAATTCACTTGAATTCATTATCTTATTTTTGCTTACTCGGGGAGTAAGCCTACAAACTACTTTGTTGCTGCTGTTGGGGGTTAGGAAAGGTCTAAGGATGAGCCAAAAAAGGTCTTAAGAAGCTGTTTCGATTTGAGGTAAAGATACAGGAATTTTAGGAGAGGATATTTATGATTTATTTATTAGAGTGAAAATGTAAAAAATGAATAATCTGCGTGTTTAACACTGCAAAAAAAATATTTCTTATAAAAAATAGTGTCTTTATTTTAGTATTCATCAGTGAAACAAGGCTTTGTTTGGCCATAGATTTTAGCCCATTTCAATTTACGTTAAGTTAGGAATATAATGTTTACAATTTATGAGTGAAAGGAAAATCTTGCACACATCCCGAGTAAGCTAGCGGTCGGATCATGCCTTGTTTCATATAAATCTCTTATGATCTTAAAACAAGTTATGTATAAATGTGCACGAAATATAGGTTGCGACGTACAAACACCAATTAACAGCAGTTGAAATATGTTTCCATTTATCTCTGTATCTGTTGTTGTTTCCAATAGTTTAATTCGACAAGCGTAAATAATCCTGATTATTCGGTCTTTAATATTTTGAGCCGAAAGATTTTGACATAAGCTGCGTATTCAGTTATATTTGTGACGCGAGATTAAATTCCAATATTCTTTTTATCCTGGAATAAATGTTTATATTTGAGTGTATTATGAATATTTTAACAAATTGGATATATATATATATATATAGGATATATTATATATCTCTATAGAATATATATATATATATATATTAGATATATCTATATAATATATATATATATATATCTTAGATATGTATATCTAGTATACATATTTATATATGTATATATGTATACTGGTATCTCAACCCATGTCTGATTGAAGAGTCAGTAAAATATAAATACACTTAAATACACGTTAATTGTTTGGCATGCAGCATAGCATTCGCTCTTATTAATAATAAAAATATATTAGTACACATTTACATATATGCGCCTATTTCTATTACATAAGCCTTTTTGACGGAGTTTTTGTCTTTATTTTTTCGTTCAAGTTTTGACAAACAACTTCTAGCTGAAGCCCTTCAGGACGAGTGACGAAAAGTTTAAATTGCGAGCGTTCTTCAAAAGAAGAAGAAGAAGAAGAAGAAGAAGAAGACGAAGAAGAAGATTAACATAATCTTACAAACAAGTCTTTCAGGTCCTTTCTCTAGTGGGGAGGACTTTCATCTTTATTCCCATTTCGTTTTGAAATCAAATTTTGCAAGAGATCAGACTTGATAAGGCTGTCTATTCAAATGAGTCTGGAAGGCGAGAGACACTCAAAATTCAGTAGCAGATTCGTAAACACCCCAGATATTTTACCAGCTTATTGTATTTTTTCCTTTTAGTTAGATAAATAAGTAGTTATGTCCAAACCGAGATGTTAGTCATATACTCGTTTCCTGTCACTGAATGATACCTGAGGTTTGAATGATCAATATTTTTCTAGATCAAGTATCATTTTGTGTAAACTTAGGTGATAATAAACTCTATACATAGCAACTTATTCATATTTGCTCTCTAGTTATTCTATCAATTTCCATACCGTATGTTTTAAAACTACCTACAATTCTTAATACGCATATCAATTGCCATACCGCAAGTTTAAATATGCCTGCAATTCTTTATATACGAATTTTCATCTCAAATTCCGTACTACGAGTTCAGCAGTAGGCATATTTTCATAAACATCTTCATGATTATTATATATATATATATATATATATATATATATATATATATATATATATATATATATATATATATATATATATATATATATATATATGTAATTCACTAACATATCACACACTTGTAAGATATATATATATATATATATATATATATATATATATATATATATATATATATATATATATATATATATATATATATATATATATGTATATATATATATTATATATATATATATATATATATATATATATATATATATATATATATATATATATATATATATCTATATACATATATATATATATATATATCTATATATATATATATATATATATATATATATATATATATATATATATATATACCCATATATTATATATATATATATATACTATGATATATATATATATATATATATTACATATATATATTATATACATATATATATAATATATATATATATATATATATATATATATATATATATATATGTATAGATATATATATATGTATATGTATATATATATATGTATATTATATATATATATATATATATATATATATATATGTATTCTATATATATATATATGAGTTCCCCTACAATTCACTTGCGGTAAATGAGAAGCACCACTACTTTTTGTATGGTAATCTCTCCCCATCAGAAAACTGCATTTGTCTTGAATTGCTTGATTTGTAATGGCATTTCCTCGTGAAATAGTGGAGCATATGTAACGTGGAGGGAGAAAAACGTCAGTATCTTGCATTTAACGTTTAGGGTCTGTGAATGTATTTTGTCCACGATTATGGGATATTTTCTACGTGGGGAAAATATAGTACAATACCTATGAAGCCATTTGGCTATGTTTCTCTCAGTGGCCATAGGTGGCATTAACTTGCACTTTTAACTATGTCTGTTGTCTTATTTCTATAACGACAGAAGACGTGCTTCGTAACGTGCATGAATTGGTATTGCAATTAGAAGTATTAGTCTTATTCTGTTTATAATAAGCCTAGAGAAAATGTCTGGAATACATCTTCCTCTTATATATAAATGAAATCCATCTAATTTTAATGCTGACATGGGCATATGATCCCGCGAGTTCTCTCTCAGTTCCAGACATTTTTCTATTCGTCGTGGCTCAACCTCCAAGAGGATGTCGTGCAGCTTTAGAACTTCAGAAGTTCAAATGGAGATGCAATGCATTATTAGCCTAGTGCTATTCTCCATGCATTCTAATACATTTTTATCCATTTATTACTTTACTCATTTATTTTCCCTTTACCTCCTCTTCCTTCTTCATAATAAAAACAGTAATATTCTTTGGAAGCTTGAATTTTGATTCAGTGTCGGCTGTGGGCTTGTTATATATGCATAGGGTTCTTCATCTTCTGGACAATACTTCTAATAATCTATTAATT
>NC_061100.1:29932698-29947698 GCF_015104395.2 Macrobrachium nipponense
CTTTCCTGATTATTTTGTCGATCAATATTTCGTTGAATTTCCTGTGCTAATTTATCGGTCTTCAAATTTACAATGCTGCATTTTTTTGTAAATCAAGAGTAAAATTGATTTGTGGATTCTGATGACAGGAATCTGGCGTCTGAATACAACATCGATATAGATTTGTATCTACAATTTTGGAAATCAAACGTTTCTGGTTGGGTGAAGTAGCTGATAATATCAGCTGAGCTCAATCTCGTGCGATTCTCGAAAAAAAATATATAATCCATGGGATTTGCATGAATGCTTGCATTTGATGACGATCGGGAAACTTTGACAGGATTTTAGATCTTAATTAAATACAGACCAATTATCTCTAAAGTCAGTATATTTCATTTAGGCTGTATAAACTCCATTTTTAGTCGAATCAGACGGGCATAAACTGAATTGTGGTATAAATCTTCATGATTTTTAGCAACTGACTTTGATATTCAGGATATAATCAATTTTATAACAGAAATGAAAGTGAGCACGACCTTTTAAAGTTATATATATATATATAATATTATATATCTGTATATATATATATATATATATATATATATATATATATATATATCTAACTTTTTTTTGTTTTAGATATATATAAATTATATATATATATATATATATATATGCAGAAGCCAGGTACTATGTCGTACCTCTAAGTAAATGGGGATACAATCCACAATGAAGTAAATTCCTCTTGTAGTTTAAAAATATAAATTTCTTGTATAGGATTAAAGCTTTCGACCATCAACTGTGGTCTTGTTCACTATCACAGTGGTCTTGTTCACTAAAGTGAACAAGACCACAGTTGATGGTCGAAAGCTTTAATCCTATACAAGAAATTTATATTTTAAACTACAAGAGGAATTTACTTCATTGTAGATTGTATCCCCATATATATATATATTATATATATATATATATATATATATATATATATATATATATATATATATATATATATATATATATATATATATGAAGAGGTTCACTGCATGAGAAAGTTAGCAGGCATATCTAAAAGTGGGGAAGGACAAACTTGGGTTATTACACACACATGCACAGCAAAAAAAAAAAAAAAAAAATATATATATTATATATATATATATATATATATATATATATATATATATTTTTTTTTTTTTTTTGCGTACGTGCATGTGTGTGTTAATCAACCCAAGGACAAACTTGGGTTATTACACACACATGCACGAGCAAAAAAAAAAAAAAAAAAAAAAAAAAAATATATATATATATATATATATATATATATATATATATATATTTTTTTTTTTTTTGCTCGTGCATGTGTGTGTAATAACCCAAGTTTGTCCTTCCCACTTTTAGATATGCCTGCTAACTTTCTCATGCAGTGAACCTCTTCATTTATATAGGGAGAAAGTTAAAAATTAACAAATGTGAAAAAAACAATATAAGTAAATGAATGGATAAATAAATAAACACACATATATATACGAGACTATAAATAAATCGATAAAAAATAAATAAATAAATAAATAGCATGTAATGGAAGAGTAGCTTCCTCCTATTTTCTTGAATCGTCGCCATTTCTCCTCATCCCATTTTCTATAAAATATCTCTCACATCGAAACCACCGAAGATGAGAGGAACGGTAATTCAAGCTGCGAGTGCTAACCGACAGATTAATCTATCTCTATTCTATCTCATTTGATCTTTTCTGCCAGAATTCAGAAAAAAAAACGCCCTGGGCAATCAGCATTAGGATCTCTTGATGGTTTCCTCTCGTACCTTCATGAAGACTCCGAGTTGGAGAACCTTTTAGAGAAATTCCGCATAAATAAACTCAAATGGGCTTCCCATTAAAGGCAGTCTTGACTGGTGCCTTCGTTCGGTTGTACGCTTTGGAGGTTTTGGAGTTCATCTTCCTCTCGAGTTAATCTACGCGGTATTTGGATAGTCGCTTATTCAGGGAGTAACCCTGCAAACTACTTTGTTGTTGTTATTGTTGTTGCTGTTGTTGGAGGCATGGTTGGGAAAGGTCTATGGAAAAGCCTAAAAAGGTTTAAAAACGGTGTGTTGCGTTGAGTTGAAAATAGAGGAATTTACTAAAGGATATTTATGATTAATTCATTAGAATGACAATGTAAAAAACAAATAATGTGCATGTGAAACAGTACAGAACAACTATTTCTAATAAAATATAGCGTATTTATTCCCATTTTCGTTGGTGAAACAACGCGGTATTTAACCGTAGATTTTAACACGCACCCCTGAGTAAGCTGGAGGTCGGATCACGCCTTGTTTTTATTATATTAGTAATCAGGGTAACTGTGCCTACAATCACCAGGTATGAATCAATATAAAATTCTATATAAATACCCGAAATATTATAGGAATACCACTGCCTGTACTTAGGGCTGAAGATAGATGATTTTCTAACAAGTAATCAAGGCATCTGTCCCTACACTTCACTATGTAAGAATCATAGGGTAAAATTCTATATAGGTACTCAAAATATGTGTGCTACCATTGTCTATATTTATGATATATAGATTATAAAAAAATAGATATAAACACTGAGAATATAAAAAAAAGTATACGATCCGTCTCAAAAGTAGCGATGAACCTGAACATTGAGGATAGAATTTAGCATGTTTAGAGGAAAACACACACGAGAGCGCGCACGTCTTGCAGCTCAGCGAATAAATGTGAAATTTGGTAGCTCGACAAACACTACTTTACCTATTGGGAGAAGGGGAAATAAATTCTCCTTTTCCTCAGAGTCATGGCCCTGTTATTGAACCGTCAAAGAAGCAGAGGGTGACCTTCGTACTGGGAAAAGGATCTGGGGAAAGATGAGGCAGTCTTTGACTTGAACCTGTAAAGATGGATGTGAAATGGGAATATTTATCATAATTAATATGATATTTCAAACAGAAAATTAAAAAAGTTACCACTTCTAAGATAATATTTCAAATGGAAAATTAATAAAGTTATCATCTCTAAGATAATATTTGAAATAAAATATACATAAAGTTATCACATCCAAGACAATATTTCAAATACAAATAAAGTTATCTCTTCCGAGATAATATTTCCAATCAAGAATAAATAAGTTATCACTTCTAAGATAATATTTCAAGTAGAAAATAAAATAAAGTTATCACTACCAAGAAAATATCTAAAATAGAAGATAAGGTTATGAATTCTCAGATAATATTCCAAATACAAAATGAAAAGTCGTCACTTTTAAGATATTTAAAATAGAAGATAGATAAAGTTAAAATTTTGAATATAATATTCGAAATAAAATAAGGCGAAAGGTCGAATAAAATTTCAGTAAAACTATACTTTTAAACTTGCTTTGTAACCAACACGAGTCTGAAACAACTTAACTTTAATGAAACTTTATAGTAGAAGAAAAGTTAGCGCATGATTGCTGGATGAGGTAAATAAAATAAAACAAAAGTATCCGTTTCTGCTCTTTAGAAACACTAAGTATTTACTTTAAGTTTCTTAAAGTAATTCACTTTGATTCGATGATGCATACAAAAAGAATAACTCGAGATATGAGATTCAGCTCAGCTTTTCTTATTCCTGGTGGAGATGAACTGATTTCATTTCTGAATGATAAAGTTGAATTTGACAGGATTGTGCTCTCTCTCTCTCTCTCTCTCTCTCTCTCTCTCTCTCTCTCTCTCTCTCTCTCTCTCTCAGGATATACGCTCTTTCTCTTTTTTCCTCGGGAATGTACAATCTCTCTCTCGGGATAGTGCACGCTCTCTCTCTCTCTCTCTCTCTCTCTCTCTCTCTTTGTCAGGATATACGCTCTTTGTCATTTTTTCTTGGGAATATACAATCTCTCTATCAGGATTGTGTACGCTCTCTCCCCCCACCCCTCTCTCCCTCTCTCTCTCTCTCTCTCTCTCTCTCTCTCTCTCTCTCTCTCTCTCTCTCTGCCTAAGGGTATGTGCTATTTCTCTTTCTTGTTCAGGAATTTGCAATCTCTCTCAGGATTGTGTTGTGTACGCTCTCTCTCTCTCTCTCTCTCTCTCTCTCTCTCAGGAATATTTGCTCTAAGGTGAAAGAGAGAGAGACAGAGTGGAAGGAAAAACGTTTTCTCAGGAATATTTGCTCTAAGGAGAGAGACAGAAAGAGAGAGGAAGGGAAAACGTTTGAGAACGAGAGAGGGAGAGAGCGAACACATTTTGAGAGTCTCCACATTCTAAGAAATTCCTGCACACTGCCAATTACTTTCTCTTCTCCGTCCGGAACTGGGCCAATGTTTTTTCACTATTAAAGAAATCAGAATTCCCAACGTCTGAAAATAACGTATTTCTCGAAAACAAAACAGTACAATTGTCTCCGAGACCTTAGTTGAAGGAGGTTAGCGGATTGGAGTATATTTAGTTAGTGATCATATTTTACAGAGGTTACATTTTGGAATTTTTTCTTTTATTTCGTTGAATTATGCAAAAGTCATTGCTGTTAGTTTTATATGTATTCCAAAAATACAAATGCTACTGAAGAAGTTGACATTTTTGGTTTCACGTTATCTAATGCCTTTACTGATACATATTGCAAATTTTAAATTCATCCTAAAAATATAAAACTTAGTGAAAATTACTGCAGAAGTTGAAATTTTTTGTTTTACGTTATTTAATATCTTTAATTATAGATACTACAATACTCTTTATATAAAATTATTATACAAATATATCCTAAAAATATAAAACTTAGTGAAAATTACTGCAGAAGTTGAAATTTTTTGTTTTACGTTATTTAATATCTTTAATTATACATACTACAATACTCTTTATATAAAATTATTATACAAATATAACACTAGCCTTGTTCACAAGTATGATTTATAAGATTACTGAACTATCCTTCGATCAATTACAAATAAACGAGGGCAGGAATTGGTGAAAAAAATTTAAAGCCGATTATATAGCATAAAATCTGTTCAGTGCTTTTACATCCTTGAGGCAAACAGTAAAATATATTAACTAAACAATTAAAATGAAAGCTAATTAAATATGCTTAAGTTGTCAACTTGAGCAATATTTTTATAAAATTTTTAAAAGTAATTTTCCTTCCCAGATGTAAACTACATGACCAATTCTTAATCTACAAACAGCTAGAATTAACGCTAATTAAATGCAATAAGAATGTCGACCAGGGCAATAGTTTTCAATACGAAACTCGTCACCAGTTAAAAACAAGGGTGCTGGGAGTTTAGGAAGTTAATAAATTTGGGCAAATGAGGGACATTTAAATGCATATTGCACAAAACAGGGGAATGCAAGGAAGGACCCGAATGCAAAATGGAAAGGAATTTCTTTGCTTTTCGTTCGCGTTCTGCACTAAAAATCGGTCGAGGTAACTGGGAAATAGGAGATGTAAAAAAAATATTAGGTTTTGATTATTTCTTCTACGTGGATACACTGATGGTTAACTTTGTTGTTACTTATCCAAAACATGTTACATATATGTGTGTGTGCATAATACATACATACATACATACATACATACACACACACACACACACACACACACATATATATAATATATATATATATATATATATTATATATATATATATATATATATATATGCATGTATATATGTATATATAAGTAAATATTTTAGAGATTAAATGATAAACGACATGCAGGATAATGCCAGCTTGAAATTGGAGTGTCTTACCAAATTGATAACGTAGCCTTAACTGTCATGAAAATCCACATTTATATAGTAGAATATATTACTATGTAAACAAGACATAGACTTTCGATCCTCATCAGGTGTTCGAGATTGTCAATTTTTTAACAAAGCCTTAAATATTACGTAATGATGTAGCATCCTACTGTATCAATAAAGCGCTCGATGACTATCGGACTGACTTCGCTGAAGAAAGCCCCCAAATAGAATAAGAGTACAAGAAAGGATTATGTATTACGTCAATAAATGTAGGTTTAAACAATACACACAAGCATGCATCGTACATAATAGAGAATCAACCGTATATTCGGTGTTACCTTTCGAAATATTTCAGTCATGTTAAGCCTCGGAATACCAATATCATATCGGTCCATTTCACTAAAGCAGTAATAATAATAATAATAATAGGCAGGTCTATAACTGAACTAATATATTTGTTTTTAACAAGTGAACCTAAGTAGTAAATTTTGGAAACTCCATAGATTTTCTATATAAAAATGAATATATTTTAAATATGTAGATATGGAATCTTCTGTCAGTTTCAGGCTAATAATATAATAATAATAATAATAATAATAATAATAATAATAATAATAATAATAATAATAATAATAATAATTTATTAAAAGTAATGGCTACTAAATAATAATTAAGTAGCTATTACTTTTAATAAAGTATGCTTGAGACTGGTTAAGCAACATTGGGGCTGGTCAGTTGTTGGATGGGTGACCGCTCTCCTCATCGTTGATTCCTTGTGAAAGATCTTTACCATAATTTCCTCAGTCTACTCAGCTGTAAATGAGTACCTATTCCTGAAGGGGTAGGGTCCAGCTATGGGTCAAATAGCAAAACTCAGCAATGATGTTAAGAAATGAAGGAATAAACGACAACAACGTAAATGGAACCTCTGGCAACAGAGGAGCTTCGTCCGGCAGCCAGGTATTCAACCCAATTGAAGGGGAAGACGGTCAGGTACTTGGAGGTCGACATCCTGCAACTGACCACCACAACGACAGTAACCAACAGACTGAGATTGGAGCTACAGAAGCAAACCAAAGGAAGAAATGGACAAGAGAAGAAAATAAGGAAATATGGAGATGCTATATCAGAAGCAACCCGACGGAGAGAGGATATAGAAGAAGGTTGTTCAACATCTGGAATGAGAGGAATAACACCCCCCAAACAGAGCAGAGGCTGGCAGACCAAGTAAGGAACATAAAAAAAAGAACTGGCTCTCCCCAACAGAAAGAGAAGAACTGGAAAGGGAAATGTCACACGACAACGAATTACACGAAGACGAACTGAGAGACGATGCCACAGAAGACGACAGGGATGATGAGGTATCAAACAACGACACACAAAGAAACACCGACGAAGTAACAGAGAGGACAGAATGGGTAGAAAAGATTGGACAATGGATGGAGCCAGCATCCTTAGTACACAACGACAAGAGTAAGGTAAATATAGCCAGTAACTACAGGCCTATCATCTGCCTACCAATAATGCGGAAGTTACTGACAGGTATCATCAGAGAAAGGCTATACAACTGCCTAGAGGAGACAAACACCATCCCCCACCAACAGAAAGGCTGCAAAAGGAAGTGTAGGGGCACAAAAGACCAGCTCCTGATAGACAAAATGGTAATGAAGAATAGTAGGAGAAGGAAACCAACCTAAGCATGGCCTGCATAGACTAAAACAAAGTCTTCGACATGATACCACACACTTGGCTAATAGAATGCCTGAAAATATATGGGGCAGAAGAAAACACCATCAGCTTCTTCAAAAGTACAATGAGCAACTGGAATACAATACTTACAAGCTCTGGAATAAGACTAGCAGAGGTTAATATCAGAAGAGGGATCTTCCAGGGCGACTCACTGTCCCCACTACTCTTGGTAGTAGCCATGATTCCCATGACAAAAGTACTACAGAAGATGGATGCCGGGTACCAACTCAAGAAAAGAGGCAACAGAATCAATCATCTGATGTTTATGGACGACATCAAGCTGTATGGTAAGAGCATCAAGAAAATAGATACCCTAATCCAGACAGTAAGGATTGTATCTGGGGACATCAGGATGAAGTTTGGAATAGAAAAATGCGCCTTAGTCAACATACAAAAGGTAAAGTAACGAGAACTGAAGGGATAAAGCTACCAGATGGGAGCAACATCAAACACATAGATGAGACAGGATACAAATACCTGGGAATAATGGAAGGAGGGGATATAAAACACCAAGAGATGAAGGACACGATCAGGAAAGAATATATGCAGAGACTCAAGGTGATACTCAAGTCAACACAAAGCACTACACCCGAGAGCAAATACGGACAGAATTTACATAACACGAAAAGAAGGAGGGAGAGGACTACTAAGTATAGAGGAGAATTCGTCAGCATCGAGAACAGAGCACTGGGTCAATATCTGAAAACCAGTGAAAACGAGTGGCTAAAGAGTGCATGGGAAGAAGGACTGATAAAAGTAGACGAAGACCCACAGATATACAGAGACAGGACAATGACCAACAGAAAAGAGGAATGGCACAACAAACCAATGCACGGACAATACATGAGACACACTAAAGAACTGGCCAGCGATGACACATGGAATGGTTACAAAGGGGCTCGAGAAGGAAACTGAAGGAATGATAACAGCGCACAAGATCAGGCCCTAAGAACCAGATATGTTCAAAGAACGATAGATAGAAATAACATCTCTCCCATATGTGGGAAGTGCAATACGAAAAATGAAACCATAAACCACATAGCAAGTGAATGTCCGGCACTTGCACAGAACCAGTACAAAAAGAGGCATGATGCATTAGCAAAAGCCCTCCACTGGAGCATGTGCAAGAAACACCAGCTGCCTTGCAATAATAAATGGTACGAGCACCAACCTGAAGGAGTGATAGAAAACGATCAGGCAAAGATCTTCTGGGACTATGGTGTCAGAACAGATAGGATGATACGTGCAAATAGCCCAGACGTGACGTTGATTGACAAAATCAAGAAGAAAGTATCACTCGTTGATGTCACAATACCATGGGGCACCAGAGTTGAAGAATAAAGAAAGGGAAAAAAAAGATAAATTTCAAGACTTGAAAATAGAAATAAGAAGCATATGGGATACGCCAGTGGAAATTGTATCCATAATCATAGGAACATTAAGCACGATCCCAAGATCCCTGAAAAGGAATCTGGAAAGACTAGAGGCTGAAGTAGCTCTAGGACTCATGCAGAAGAGTGTGATCCTAGAAACGGCGCACATAGTAAGGAAAGTGATGGACTCCTAAAGAGGCAGGATGCAACCCGGAACCCCACACTATAAATACCACCCAGTCGAATTGGAGGACTGTGATAGAGCAAAAAAGAATAATAATATAATAATAATAATAATAATAATAATAATATAATAATAATAATAATAATAATAATAATAATAATAACGCAAAGAAGGTCAAGGCGGCTGCAGGACTTACAGCATCTCAACCATCAACGCGTGGAAAGTGGCTTGAGCCCTGGTACAAGTCACCAATGAAAACGAAGACCTACCGCTACCAACCAATAGTAGATCAGCATGGGGCAGACCCCGTGCTGTCAACCCCAAATATAAACGAGGTCGGACACCGCTCCAAGATCAGTCCACCCTCAGTTTCCCAGCCCGAGGATGTCTGGCAGCTGCAGACGAAAGCTCGCTTGCTTCAAGTAAGATATATATAGTTAATAATAATAATAATAATAATAATAATAATAATAATAATAATAATAATAATAATAATAATAATAATAATAATAATACGCATCGTCCAACCACTAGTACAACGTAAGTAGAATCTAGATAACAGAGCACAATAACCGAGAAAAGATACTGACTTAAAATTTACGTAAGCATCTCACCAGACCAGAGAATGGGTGCGAGTTCTACCTACCCTTTTAACGTCTGGGGAATAACTCACTCAGGCGCCTGGCCTTCCTCCTTGAACTTCCTGTTCTTGTTTTCTCTCCCCATGGGATACAGAAGAGTACCAGGTTGCCAATGTTCCAGGCCTCTGCCTCTGTAGAAATGTTTTCGCTGTGCACTGATGAATTTAAAGGGCTGTTTCTCGCAGTCAACATATATTACATTGTTGTTTGCAGGGTTAAGCGTGGTCTTACTTTCTTCCTGCTTGTGTGTTTTTGACGTGATTGAGGATAATACTTTTTTCAATAACCTTTTGTAGGATGTTTGTTATTTCGAAATGCTGTAGATTGTTTTCATGAAAACAATCTTTATTATATATGTGGGGGTAAAAATACCTCTGAATTATTCCACAGAGCGATATAGGTCTGGGGATTGCATTCTTCTGAATTCAAGGTTTATCAGATTTATCTTCTTTTCATTCATATTTATTGATTTATTCACTTTTTTCCCTATCTCTCTGTGCAGGCTGATTTCCCTTTGAACCCCTCTTGGGTTAATAGTCTGTTGACTCTGTCCATAAGGTTCTTCAGGTGAAGATTTGAATAATGAAACAAAGATCAACAAACCAGCCATTTATAATTAGGCTACTTAATGGAAGGAGTTCAAGGCTGTTAAGAATGTTAGATTCTAATATCTTCATAATGACGTGACAGTATAGAAACTAAACCCACAGCGGCCGTTAATAGAGGCCATTTATTCCTCGTACCATGATATTCTAATGATTTACTTTATTTTCTCTATTTATTTATTATTTATTAACTTATTTTCTTTGTTTTATTAAGTGATCTCTTCTTTCTGCATTTCCCATTACTCTCTGTTACTTGATTCTAATGAATTTCAAGTCAGTGGCCCCCTGAGGTCTTGTTCCACATGAATAGAGTTCATCCTCTGAATAATAATAATAATTCAAAGAAACCTCATAATCACATGAGTTAATAAAATAAAATGGAAAAGTAAATCCCCAGTAATATGTCTGATCTGTTATTTAAAATACAAAGCAGAGAGCTTTCGAAGACCTGCACGGTCCTCCTTGTCAATCTGACAAGGAGGACCGTGCAGGTCTTCGAAAGCTCTCTGCTTTGTATTTTAAATAACAGATCAGCATATTACTGTGGATTTACTTTTCCAATAATAATATAATAATAATAATAATAATAATAATAATAATAATAATAATAAAAATAATAATAATATAGTAATAATAATAATAATAATAATAATAATAAATTTTGTTCTAAGGGGTCCACAATAATAATAAAAAAGTTAAAAGTGCATGTATAATTTATCAACACTTTATAAAAGCTTTCAAACCCTTCCCTGGGTTCATTTTCAGTCCTAATTTGGACTGCAGATGAACCTAGAGGAGGGTCCGAAAGCTTTGATTAAGTTTTTATAAATTATACTCGAACTTTTTAGTATTCTTATTATTGTGGACCCCTTAGAACATTGTATAAACTCTCTTGTAGAGAGGTTTTCCAAATAATATAATAATAATAATAATAATAATAATAATAATAATAATAATAATAATAATAATAATAATAATAATAATAATACAAAGCAAACTAATTAACACTTATTCGTTTTTCCCTTTCTCTCCGCTGCTTCGTAATCTATTTTCCATTCTTCATTCCCCTCCGTCCGTCACTCTCCCCTAACCCTTTCATTCCGATAACCTTAGATTATGAGGTCTGAATTCCTCAACGGAAATCAACCGTGGCGCCGTATCTCTCAGCTTCCCAGGCGTTCTTGCCATGCCTTATTTGTCACCGATGTTCACGGTCCTCTTGCTTCCTCATTTGTCAAAGAGCCACTCTGAATCAAATCTGTGACAGCAGATGATTGACGGGGTTTCATCTGAGAGAGAGAGAGAGAGAGAGAGAGAGAGAGAGAGAGAGAGAGAGAGAGAGAGAGAGAGAGAGCAGACCATCGGAAAGGTTACAATCACTTCTTTTTGTGACATTATCATACGAGTTGTATTTGATTGAAGGGGACATTTATCTTAATATCTCACCTTTGCTTTTATTGCCTTTATAGTTGAGCGTGTCATTTTCATAGCACAATTGAAATAATAAGTTTTATATATATATATATATATATATATATATATATATATATATATATATATATGATGTGTGTGTGTGTGTGTGTGTGTGTGTGTGTGTGTGTGTGTGTGTGTGCTTGCTTTTACATTTGCTTGGCATTTGCAAGATGAGGTAAAACATAATACTATACCAATGAAAGAAGGACCTCTGGTTGTAAGAATATATTTGAATTATTTTTTACGAAAAACTTTAGTAAGAACAGCTGTTTTTCTTACATATTCTTATATATCCACCTCTTTCAGTTACGTCCTCCGTAACTGAAATAATTGTGATAAAAAACAAAACACATGATCACTAAACGTCTCATCTCTGAAACTTGAGGACGAAAAGTTCCCCAGATTATTGGGGGGGGGGGGGGGGGGCGCCGCGAGGGCGCAAAAACTTTCGACCTGTCTTCAGGGAGCAAAGTTATTTTTGAGTTATGCATCATCATCCGTCGGGGAATATTACTTTGCAGGATGACTTCATGCAGACGCTGCTTTCTTCAGGCTGTGACTGCAGGTGGCTCTCGTGAGATATAAATGCTGTGATTTATGATACAGCTTTATTTTTGCAACATATTTTTTTCAGGTTCAATATACGTCAGTCGAGATGTCGTTAGTAATTGTTATTCAGACAAAAAAAAATTTTTTTTCTCCCATATAAGCATTGGTATCGTATAAATCAAAGACAAACTAACTGCCTTAGCTATGTGAAAAAGCTAGTATATTGCAAAATTCTCTAGAAATAATACCTTGCCATTTCTATATAAAAAAAATTACGACGCACTCGTAATATGCGTTAGTATATTTCATAATACTCTGTAAGTTTATTCTATGAAATCTTGAATATTAGACAGCGCTTTCTAAAAAGTTATTGTGCACAAGCAGAATCATTGCAATGCTGGCTGAAGTATTAGTATCATTTTCATCATATCTTTAATATCTAATGTAAATTGTCAAATTTTTAAAAGAAATATTTATAAGAATAATATTCTGTCAGCTTAAGTTCATTTTAAGACGCCGAAAACTAAGTTTTTGGTTCTAGTTTATAGGACTTATCAACAAAGGCCTATGTGATAAAAGCGTGCTAATTCTAGCGCACAAACGCAGTTACATGTTGCGGGGAATATTGCTCCAAATGTCACAAAAAGTAGTTCCAGGATTAAATAAATTCTAATCCCGTTTCGATCGCATTATTTCAATGCGCTAATTAATCTAAACCCTGAATAAATCACTGATATTTTTTTTTTTGTATGTTCACATCATGATAATGCCCTATTGGTGATAAAATGAAATTTACGCTTTGATATGGACGCAATCTTGTGATTTTTCAACAAATATAACAGTAAACAAACAGAGTTTAAAAAAAAGTGAGGTTTGTAAGCAAATAAATTGCTTTTGTGGTGTTCAAATGTATGCTCAGTCTTTTAATGAAAAAAAAAAATTAGGCATTTTTTATTTATTTATAAGGTATTTTAGCAAATCTCTCTAGTGCTATTCTCTCTCACCCCTATTGGCCTTTGAATTAGAATTTTGTTCACTTCCAACTTCTTCATCGTCTGAATAATAATAATAATAATAATAATAATAATAATAATAATAATAATAATAATAATAATAATAATAGTACTGATAATAATAATAATAATAATAATAATAATAATAATAATAATAATAATAATAATAATAATAATAATAATAATAATATGTGGCGCCGTGGCAGAGTGGGTTAGGCCGTCAATGGACTGGTTAAGTTAAGCAACATTGGGGCTGGTCAGTCGCTGGATGGGTGACCGCGTCTCCTCGGCTTTGATTCCTTGGAAAAGGATCTTTACCATAATTTCCTCAGTCTACTCAGCTGTAAATGAGTAACTATCCCTGATGGGGTAGGGTCCAGCTATGGGTTAAATAGCAAAACTCAGCAATGATGGAGAAAAAAGAAGGAGTAAACGACAACGACGTAAATGGAACCTCTGGCAACAGAGGAGCTTCGTCTGGCAGCCAGGTATTCAACCCAATTGAAGGGGAAGACGGCCAGGTACTTGGAGGTCGTCATCCAGTAACTGCCCACCACAACGACAGTAACCAACAGCCTGAGATTGGATCTACAGAAGCAAAAAAGAAGAAATGGGCAAGAGAAGAAAATAAGGAATTATAGAGATGCTACTTCAGAAGCAACCCGACGGAGAGAGGATATAAAAGAAGGTTGGTCAACATCTGGAATGAGAGGAATAACACTCCCCAAACAGAGCAGAGGCTGGCAGACCAAGTAAGGAACATAAAGAAAAAGAAATGGCTCTCCCTAACAGAAAGAGAAGAACTGGAAAGGGATATGTCACACGACAGCGAATTACACGAAGACGAACTGAGAGACGATGCCACGGAAGACGACAGGGATGATGAGGTATCAAACAACGACACACGAAGAAACACCTACGAAGTAACAGAGAGGACGGAATGGGTAGAAAAGATTAGACAATGGATGGAGCCAGATACAGAGAGAACAAAGATACCCTCCATGAAAGCCTACAACACCAAGAAATTAAGGCAGAAAACAAGCGAGGTCAATGAAATAATGGGCATAATAAATACCACCAGTATCACAGAAACAAATAACTTGGCCTATGCAGAAGCAAGATTAGTAGCAGAAATGATGGGGATTCGAACACCAGCATCACCAGCACAACCAACCCAACAAAAACCAAAACAGCAACCTCCTTGGAAAAGGCGCCTGGAAAAGCAAATCATGGTAATGAGATCTGACTTGAGTAAACTGAAAGAGATGGCAGAAAAAAGGCTAAGAAGCAAGAAAACAAGGGAGGCACTCAACCAGAAATACAAAGTACAAGAGAGGGGACTAAACAACACAATAGAAGATGTAAAACAGAGGCTTAAGGCCAAAGCACATAAGATCCAACGGTATATGAACAGGAATAAGGGATACCAACAGAACAAACTATTCGGAACCAACCAGAAAAGACTATACAGCCAACCAAGAGGGGAAGACAACCACCAAGAAATTCCTGAAACCGAACCAAGTAAGAGACTCTGGGAAAACATATGGAGCAATCCGGTATCACACAACAAACATGCAACATGGCTCCAGGAAGTCAAGGAAGAAGAAACAGGGAGAATAAAACAAAGATTCACAGATATCACGACAGACACGGTCAGACACCAACTAAAGAAAATGCCAAACTGGAAAGCCCCCGGTCCCG
>NC_061100.1:29955198-29957698 GCF_015104395.2 Macrobrachium nipponense
GTGGACAAGGGAAACTGTGTTATTGACGAAAAGATAATAATACTATTGGAATTATCTTAAATACTTAACCTACGAAAAAAAAGTATGTCTACTTTTAAAACTTATTACAAATAGGAGGGAGTAGAAAACCTTATTTTTCTTTTTTATTTTTTCTACTACAGGTATTATTATAATAATAATTTTCCAAGACACATAACTTCAACGACACGAATTCAAGTTTTAAAAAAGGGTTATATTTGCAATAACGAAAAGTTAACAGATCCTGTCCCTTCCTGGCGCCCCCGGGAGAAATATAATATCCTTGTTTCAGTCCAAAAATGAATAAGACTAGTCGTGAAAAATGCTGTGTCTATTTCTTTAAAAATAGAAAAGACTTATCTCACAGCCGGGCAGAACGGTTAGATTCCTTTTTTTTTGGTACTGACACAAGAAGTATTTTACAATTTACATTTATATCCTTTGTTCTTTCAATTATTTTTACATTTTTCATAGATCAAAGGAAATAAAAAATACGAGAGGAATTAGACAAGGAATATTTATATCTCCACTTTCATATTCTTCGCCTCCCCTTATTATCTTTTTTACTCCTTTTTCAGATATGGGTTTCGATGTGCGTGGGTCAAATTTGATTAGACTTTATAAGTTTGCAATCCATGCGTCTAAGGTACACAGAATAAATACTGAAAGAAAATGCAAATAGAGAAATCTAAGAGAATATCAAAACAAGGACATTTGTGTATTTAAATATAGTAGTCACATTAAGTTAGCATATTATACAAACCTTCATGTGAACTTATTTATTCCACTTATTCACACAGCTATCACTGAAATTTACTTTTAGCATTCACATAACAACTGGGAAGCAGAGATAGCTGTTGGTCTTTGTAAATAAAAGCGTCTATAACGACAAAGAAGACCTTGTACGAAGTTTGAAGCAATACTGTGACTTTTATCTTCGTTCAGGATACCGATACCAGGCAAGACCCAATGCCACGGAGAGAGAGAGAGAGAGAGAGAGAGAGAGAGAGAGAGAGAGTTGTTAGTTATTATTGTTATTAAATCTTATATGTACACTAACTTGAGAGAGAGAGAGAGAGAGAGAGAGAGAGAGAGAGAGAGAGAGAGAGAGAGAGAGAGTTGTTAGTTATTATTGTTATTAAATCTTATATGTACACTAACTTAAGAGAGAGAGAGAGAGAGAGAGAGAGAGAGAGAGAGAGAGAGAATGGTCTACAAGTCATATGATCTATTCGCTTGAATAAGTTCCGACCTCATGATATCCACAGCTGCAAGAATGTAAACAGCCTGTTTCATTATTTAGATAGTTCCTGCTCTTATAACAAATGGAGTGAATAAAAACCATTCATTTTTTAGATATTTGCTGTCCTTATAACAAATGGAGTAAATAGAAACGTATTCAGTCGTAGGAGAAATGAAGGTAACTGCCACGATTCATCTCAGAAACTGAGTGAAAATAACATTGCACTTCTTTTAGATATGTCATTTTAGCAAAGAGAAACTCAGTGACCTATTTCAGTCCTCCTTGACTAACTCTCTCTCTCCTCTCTCTCTCTCTCTCTCTCTCTCTCTATCTCTCTCTCTCTCTCTCTCTCTCTCTCTCTCTCTAAAATGTATACTTCCTTTCTTTTTCTTTCTCTACCTAACGTTCACCATTCTCTCTCTCTCTTCTCTCTCTCTCTCTCTCTCTCTCTCTCTGTGGAATGTATACTTAATTTCTCTCTCTTTCTCTACCTAACCTTCACCTCTCTCTCTCTCTCTGAAATGTATACTTCCTTTCTCTCTTTCTCTACCTAACATTTTCACCTCTCTCTCTCTCTCTCTCTCTCTCTCTCTCTCTCTCTCTCTCTCTCTTCTCTTCTCTTGGCTTTGAATCTCTTCACGCACTTTCAATAAAGATAAAAGTTTTAGTGCCTCGCAACTTCTCGTAAAAGTGCCTCTGTCGGCTTCATAAACACACAATGGTGGCAAAACTGCCACTGCTTTTATGCAAGCATGAAATAGTTAAGACACCAGACAACTGTATTGCTGAATGTGTAACAAAGAGGACAAGCACAGTCACTTAACTTCGGCTGAGTATTACATTTCTGGACTATTTCCACGCATACGACATTCAATTCCGCCCATTCTCTCAAAATCATCCTTTTATCTTTTCTTATCGCATCCCGAAGTAGTTTATTCTACATAACAAAAGCGTTGGATAATCAAGCCAGGCTTCTATCTTGTCTATGGACCCGTAATTCAGTGTTCCCTATTTCTTGTTTATTGCTCTTGATATTCGTTGACTTTAAATATGACCAAAATTGTGCTTGATTCTAGTTTATATATATATATATATATATATATATATATATATATATATATATATATATATATATATATATATATATATTAAAACATGTGATTCAATGTTCCCTCTTCTGTTGTTGCTCATTTTGTTCGTCGACTAAAAATAGGGCAAAACAAATTTGTTACTTTTTTA
>NC_061100.1:29965198-29982698 GCF_015104395.2 Macrobrachium nipponense
AATATAGCTCCATTTCCCACTATAAAGTACTATGAATGGAATTTTTTTATATTTATTTCTTATTTATTATAATATATATAGAAACATGCTAATCAAATATCTAAATACATTTCCATTTCACAACTATAAAGTACTATTAATGGTAGTTTTTTTTATAAATTTTTTCTTTATTTATTATGGTATATAAGAACGTGCTAATTAATTATCTAAATACATCTCCATTTCGGCACTATAAAGTACTATTAATAGAAGTGTTTTTATATTTATATTGCTTATTTATGATGGTATATAGGAACGTGCAAATTAATTTTCTAAATACATCTCCATTTCGCCACAATAAAGTAATATTAATGGTGGCGCTTTTTATGTTTTTCTTATTTACTATTGTACATAGGAACGGGCTAAACACATCCTTAGCTCATTCATAGACATGTCTACTGCAGGTAATTATCTAAACAAAACCATGCCATTTCTCCACCACAAAACTAACATCCACGCCTCCTCCTTAATAATTTCCATTTCCTGATATTGCCTCACCCTTCCTAATATTCACTTCGACTTTCTGCTCTTCCAGAAAAACATTCGTTTCCTTCCCTTCCATCACGGGCAAGCACTTTCCATCGCATTATCATAAGGAACGCGGATTCATTACAGTTCTATCAGACTACCCAATCTGGGCAGATATTGTTTGTGTGAAAAGAAATGAGTTCTCGGCAACCCAGTCACAGTGAAGGTTCTTTTGGTTGATATCCCATTTGTATTCAAGGATCTAAAACTGAATAAGGTGTGTGATCCTACCTCTAGCTTACTCGAGGCGCGTGCTAAAATCTACGGTCAAATATAACGTTGATTCGCCAACGAAAATTGAAATAAATACGCTATATCTTATTAGAAATAATTGTCTGATACTGTTTAACATGCACATTATTTATTTTTCACACCTTTATTCTAATAAATAAATCATAAATATCTTATTCTAAAACTCCTGTATCTTTAACTCAACGCAAAACATCTTTTTCAGACCATTTTAGAATTTCCTTGCCCAACAACAAGAACAATAACAGCAAGAAGAAGAAGAACAACAAAACAGTTTGTAGGCTTACTCCCAGAATAAGCGAAAATAAGTCAGAAATTCCTATACTATAAGATGTTGAGATGATATTCGCAGAAGATTTACGCAACTTGAGATATGTTAGCAGAATGCAGTCTTTTAGGAAAAGATAAACTTTTGGCATTACATTGTCATAACGAGGATACGTTCACGCGAGATCTAATACTTTTACAAATTATCAGAAGTTTTAGCAACCACTACCTGAAAGGTATGCTTTTTCATTGCTTCTGGTACACTCAATACCTCGATATACATTTGAACTCCTTTCTGTACGTTGGTGATTCCAGATGCAACGATAAACATTTTCTTTAGTGCCTAGGAGCATAATTATGTATATTTCATCAGAATTGTTATTATTACAGTCGATGAAACCTATTCACATGGAACAATCCCACAAAAAGGGCCACTGACTTGAAATTCAAGCTTCCAAAGAATGTTATTTCAAACCTCCCACCATAAACCCTACACTACAGCGGTAACTGATCTTGATACAGAACCAGTGATTTTTCATCGCCATTTGGGCGGGGGTGGGGAGGAGCGGTTCGCGAACCCAGCGACATCTAAGCTACATGCCATGACACTAGCAACCACACCATCTGAACCAGAATGTTTGTGATAGTTTTATTTATCTCTAGACAATGGTTGATCTCGTCAGATGCTTTGGTATGGTTGCTTGCTGGGTAGATAGGTGACAGAACTGTCAAAATATAAAGATCTGACATTTATTCTTTATTCCTTACTTTCACTTGAGTTCAGGTGTTCTAAATCAGTGTATTATTTGATCATTTAAGTACGGAATGGAATGATACTTAGATATTTGTTCATTTGTATTCATGAGGAAAATTCCCTTCAATGTTTTCATATAGAAAAAGAAAAACTTTCTCCCATCTCTCAAACCTCTGTATATAGCTTATGCCTCCCTTATCTACAGTTATTATTTTGGACAGTGCTCTATTGTAACATCCATTAAACACCTCTTCTCTTATTGATTATGGATGTTTAACTATATTTCCTTCTACTTTCACGTTTTCTAAATTTTATGGGAAGCCTGCAAATCTTAGTTAATTGAATCTTTAGTAACCATAAGTTAGTCGAGATATGAAATCAAGGAATATGATCGTATTCATTTCTGCAAAAGAAAAGTAATATCCGTCGTCTAAAGACTTGTGCACTGATCACCAAATGAAAATCTTGCAATTCTCATTATTGCTTATATTCTGATCCTGTTTTTATTCAATAAATAACATTCTTATAATTATTAAAAACTTTTTTTTTGTGAAGACAAGTGGCTCAGGAGTGCATGGAAAGAAGGACTGATAAAAGTAGACGAAAAACCGCAAGCATACAGAGACAGGAGAATGACAAGCAGAACAGAGGAATGGCACAACAAACCAATGCACGGACAATACATGAGACAGACTGAGAACTAGCCTGCGATGACAAGTGGCAATGGCTTCTGAGGGGAGAATTCAAGAAGGAAATTGAAGGAATGATAACAGCGGCACAAGATCAGGCCCTAAAGACCAGATATGTTCAAACAACGATAGATGGAAATAACATCTCTCCCATATGTAGGAAGTGCAATACGGTGAAACCATAAACCACATAGCAAGCGAATATCCGGCACTTGCACAGAACCAGTACAAAAAGAGACATGATTAAGTAGCAAAAGCCTTCCACTGGAGACTGTGCAAGAAACACCAGGTACTGTCGGCCAAAAAACTCGTGGCAGAGTTTCATAATTTTTCGTTCACTTGCCTGACGAACGATTCATGCCTTATTTATCGATTTTTCTTTCCAAAGATGGAAGAAATCGTATGTAATGACGTTAAAAACAGTCACTGATATCTTTAGAACATTACGTTATGTTATTGTGTAATACTATTTTCCATATAGCAAAATTGACGTGAACGAAACGAAGTGATAAAAAACGTCATATCACAACCATAGATATACATTACCAAATAGATAGGAGACACTTATCACTAGTAGTATCGCATAATCATAGACCTTAAATTATCATTTCAATATTAAGTGAAGGTAGTTGAACTATTCCATTTGTTAAATTTTACAGTAAACATTGGAATCTCACAAAATGCTATCAAATTTAAAAACAAAAAGAAAAAAATAACGATATCCTAACAGTGTGAACCAAGCGACCTCACTCTATTGCTTTTGATGTTATGTGCACGGGAATCTAATGTCAATGTGTCATTTATTGGTCTAAGAAACGTCCCTTGATGAGCGAGAGACAATTATTGCACTGCATTCGGTGCAAGTTGCTGTTGGAGAGATATCAAGAAAGCTTAATAAACCGGAGAGAATCATGCCTAGATGAATCAAATTGTTTAAAGAACGGCAAAATTTAGAACATGGGCCTAGAGGTGGAACACCTCAAAGCACCACAAGAGAGCAAGACAATACAGTGTAAACCCCCCCCCCCCGGTTGCTGAGCAACATTCATTTGTGAATTTTAAATTCTAGTGCATCGTTACGACATTGCTGAACCAGGAATCATGACTAGCTCTATGCTTATGACTGGTGTCTGATGAATACTTTAGATGGAGAGGAAGAGATTTTTAAATCTCCACTTGAAATCTTTGATAGGTTTCTAATGAATAAGTCTAATGAATAAGCAAACGTATCTTTGATGGATGAGAGATTCAGTTAGGCTTACTCTTTTTGTTTTGTTTTTTATCGGTGGCCAGTGAATACCACAGATAGGGAGGGAAACAGTTTCTATGATGCATGCATTTTTTTTTCTTCAAAAGCTAAAGCATACATTTTATTGGGAGATACTTTATCAACATCGGCCTAATCCCTCCATCACTCCTATACGCCACCTCCGCTCTCTTCTACATCTCGGGCGACTCGAGCCGACCCCTCACTACGAACTCCATGGCTTGAAAGCATCAGTAATGATAACGGTTATTTTGAAATTCCCCGCACCGACAACGGGCGCCTTAAAATGCATGTTTATAAAATATTTTCTATTCAAAGAAACTTTATCTTTCATTCCCCAAAATATGTGCATACACTCGTGTTACACCCTGTAGCCGTCAAAGAGCAACCCTTGATTAAAGCAGTCTTGAAAAAAAATAAAAATAAAAACATGAAATAGACTTAAACGAGAACGTCACCTTTCATATTTCTTATCCTTTCAGCTACTTATAATATGCTTATGGTAGTAGGTCGAGGTATACATGTGAAACTAATTTGAATTAATTTCTAGTTAGAAGAAATGAATAACTACGGAAAGATCAACCTAAGAAAGCTTTAATGAAAGTAAGCCTTTCTTAATGTATTCGTCAGTTTTGACTCCCACAGCTTTCCAACGTGTCCAAATGAAACAGGGTGATATGCAAGGAATTCGATAAAAAATAAGACTGAATTATATTCGTTTGATTTTTTTTTTTTTTTTTTTTAATAGCTAGGTCTGAGTTAATTAGTGTTAAGCAATTATGAAAAGGATACGAAGAAAGGCGAGCATTGCTAATAAAACAAGAATAACAGGAATAATTAAATAAAGCAGATAATATATATATATATATATATATATATATATATATATATATATATATATATATATATATATATATATATATATATATATATATATATATATATATATATATATATATATATATATATATATATATATATATATATATATATATATATATATATATATATATACGTATCCGAGAGAGTATAACTGCTCAAAATAGACCTAGGCTAATCATGTGTGAAAATCAGAAGTCCAATTTAGGCCCACTAAATATTATGCATGCAAATATTTTATGATCAAAGGGCAAAATTAGTTTAATTAAACATCGTTTTCAAAGAATGTTAACGACTGGATGTATTGTTTATCGGCTGTAGGAGACGAAATGACAACATCCCAGTGCAGTACGATACGTTGAGTCAAGACTCGACCGGCAGCAAAAGTCAACGTCAAAATGCTTCGGTATGCTGTCACGAAGCTAGAGTTGAGGATAAAATTAGAAATCGTGGACCCATGGTATATATTTTCCTTACTTTGTAAAATAATTATCTTTTTAATAAAACTTTTTTTTGTTGAATAAATCTACTCTATTGTTATGTAATTTATTTCAAGTATAGCACCTTTGAAAGGAATGTTATTTATTGTTAAGCAAATAATCTGGCACCTGCATATGGCAATATTTCCATAACGAACAATGAATTAAGAAACTACGCCAATTCTTCGTTGGCCGTCTGTACCTTGCAGTAAAGAGTGGTACGAGCACCAACCTGAGGGAGTGATAGAAAACGATCAGGTAAAGATCCTCTGGGACCATGGTATCAGAACAGATAGGGTGATACGTGCAAATAGACCAGACGTGACGTTGATTGACAAAGTCAAGAAGAAAGTATCACTCATTGATGTCGCAATACCATGGGACACCAGAGTTGAAGAGAAAGAACGGGAAAAAAGGGATAAGTATCAAGACCTGAAAATAGAAAAAAGAAGGGTATGGGATATGCTAGTGGAAATTGTACCCATAATCATAGGAACACTAGGCACGATCCACGATCCCTGAAAAGGAATCTGGAAAAACTATAGGCTGAAGTAGCTCCAGGACTCATGCAGAAGAGTGATCCTGAAACGGCGCACATAGTAAGAAAAGTGATGGACTCCTAAGGAGGCAGGATGCAACCCGGAACCCCACACTATAAATACCACACAGTCGAATTGGAAGACTGTGATAGACAAAAAAAAATAATAATAATATTTTGGTAGAAGACCCTCTTTTAGGCAAATGCTGTTGAAAAGAATGGCAGAATGAAGCGAGTTGATTTTATAATAATAATAATAATAATAATAATAATAATAATAATAATAATAATAATAATAATAATAATAATAATAATAATAATAATAATAATAATTAATAATAATAATAATAATAAAATATTGGTTGACTTCATAAGATTTCATTTGCCTCAAAAGTTGCATTGTTGTCAATCCCAAAATCTAATCACCTGTCGTCAGCCTCATGGTAAGACTTTATCAAAAAGGTTGTACACCTATAATAAAACTGCGTAAACTCACAAGCAATCATTGCGTTAGCTCATTAACAAACAAACAAACATACGATAAGAACCAACAGCATAATCGTATAAGCTGCGTAGTGTTAACAACAATTTCACATTAGAAATTGCAAAAATAAACAACTAATCTGTAGATGGATTGCTGATTCAATTTATGTTCAGTTTACAGCGTTCATGATCTTATTATCCTCAAGTTTCTAAATAAAACCTCTTAGCTAAGAGGGTACTATAATTTAATGTGAATTTCTATGTTTACTTAAAATCCCTTTCTATGAGCTGGTTTTTAATTTACTAGTTTTCTTTCTACACAGCATTCACAAAAGAAACAGTATGAATTGTCAAAACGAAAAAAAAAAGGAAAAAAAAGAGGCTATTGTCAAACTCATCGTTTTTAGCTTCAAAAACCTGGACTTCAATCGTCATTTAGTATTTATTGGATATCTGCAGATGCGATGCTGGACATCCCCTTTTATGGGAGAGGTTTCTTGCCATGATTTGGTAATGTTAGAGGAAATAGGACAAAAGAAAGGGATACGTACACACACACACACATATACACAGACAAACACCCTAAACAAATTTAGCTAACTGATGACAATCGTCCACTTCTTCAGGAGCAGAACTGTCAGAATAAAAATGAATAGAAAGTATATATAGAGACTATTAAAGATAAAAAAAGAAAGAGAGAATTATATGCAATAATTTATCTCATCAATACACAAAGGACTTATATTCCCCCAATTAAGGACCATTTGAAATTAAAGGACTAAATTAAAAAGGTATGGCAAAGCCTTTTAAACCCCTATCCCATTTTTGTGGCAACAGTAAATTATATATCATTAGATTGCTTTAAAAAAGATTACAAAATGTGCCCTCAATCACGGCTAAGGAAAATGTAAGTGTCTCAGTAATTTGAAAACCCCATTTAACAGATTAGCTTCTGGTTTAAAAAAAGAAAAAAAGCTTACCAGAGATTTCGTCTCTGAAATTGCCCTATTCAAGAATTTCTTAACAGCCCTCTCTGCCTAATGAAGCGTGAACAGGCTGCTGCAGATAATTATGGTTCAGACTTTTCCTTGGCATCTTAATCTCGATGAATTCTTTCCCAGTGTAAATTTATGATTTTATATATATATATATTATATATATATATATATTATATATATATATATATATAGATATATATATATAATATATATATATATATATATATATATATATATATATATGTTTTCCAAGATGGAATAAGGTCGTATGCTCATTTTCCTTTTTGTTTATTAAGAGGTGAGATGAAGTTTCCCACTTTGATCAAAATGATAACTAAATACAACGAATATGGAATGCCTCTACGATGTAACTACAGGAATTGGTTGAAATATACGAAATCGAATGAATATCATTCCTTAAATACGATTATACTCTTTCGAAGAATCTGTCGAGTTTGTATATTTCCACGATTTTGTTTGGGTACATTGCTGGGGAACTGCATTTATTCATCTGTTCAAAAAATGGAGAATGTTTAAATTAGTTATTTATAAAGATATGAACAAAAGAATCGAGACAAACTGCAGTATTTAGGAATGTGTATAGATATGAGTAGTCTGATCCTCTGAAATGTATAGGACTGATTAGTGCTGAGATCTATGGCACTCTTTTTCCTGGATTTCATTTCCATGCAAAATATAGATAACTGAAATTAAGCTTTTCCTGAAATTACTGACGAGGTAAAAAACTTTACTTTTATTTTAATAAGAAATAAAGTATAGATTTATCACATATCAGTACAAGAAATTCCTATATTTGTTTTCTATTTCGACACGAAATATAGACAACTAAAATCAAGCTTTTCTTGAAAGTACTGACAAGGGAAAATAGTTAACTTTTATTCTAATAAGATATAAGATATAGATTTATCAAATTACAGTACAAGAAATTCCTATAACCGAGAGCTAAAATTAAGCTTTCCCTGAAAGTACTGACAAGCTAGATCAAAGTTTACGCAAAGGATAAGGCTTACCATTTAATATTTCGATAAGATATAAAATTTATATATCGATTCAATATATATGCAACTGCGATGAAGGTTTGTTTGAAAATACTATAACAGACATCAAGATGACGAAAGGAAAAACCTAAACTTTTATGATCATAATTCCACCTTTACCTCAACTCCTCTTCCTTATCCAGGTGTGGGACATATTAAATTATGATTTTTGACAACGCCCCGGGAAACGATTATAACCTCAAGCTTTAAAGGCCATTTCCGTCATTATTTCTCGCCTAATGGACATTTATATATATTTGATTTTAATGTGTCATTGCATGCATGAGTATATTTTGAATAACTTGATCTCGAAATATATAAAACGCGATGCTATGATAAGTCAAGGTAATGCCACGGAGGAAAATGAAAAAAACGAGAATAGCCGAGATCTTTCGGTCTTAACGACCATCTACTATAGGCAAGACTTTTTTAAAATAAATAACTAAATAAAACTGTAAATGCTTTTGATTTTCTGGAATTTGTCAATCTTTCCTTATCACGTTCCATAGTCTTCCCATTTTTTTTTCTTCAAAATTATAACCATTGGCTTCATTCTTCTTATATTCGGTTTCTTTTACAAACAGGACAACAATTCAGTTGTTGTACAGTACCGATCGAGGTTACTCGTTTTTACAGCACTTATATATTATTTACCTCGGAGAGGAAGGTTCAGATACCATAAACCAGGAAGGTCCAGATACCACAAACCAGGAGTGTTCAGATACCATAAACCAAGAGGGTTCAGATCCCATTAACCAGGAAAGTTCGGATACCATAAACCAGGACGGTTCAGATACCATAAACCAAGAGGGTTCATATACCATAAACCAAGAAGGTTCAGGTACCATAAACCAGAAAGGTTCAGGCACTCCAAAAACCAGGAAGGTTCAGGCACACCATAAACCAGGAAGGTTCAGGGACCATAAACTACGAGGGTTCAGATACCATAAACCAGGAAGGTTCAGATACTATAAAGCAAGGGTTCTTAACCTTTTGATGGCTCCAGAAGACCCCCAATCAAGTGCCCAATATGGTTCCATACCCACTTCTTAAGTCCACTTAAGTCCTATTTGTTAACAATATAACTTAATGTACTTAGTTCAATACATACTTTAGGTATCAAGAGCTATGAATAGATCATACAAGAAAATCGAATGCATTTATAGTTTTATATAGTGATTTGTTTACAAAATGTAGCCATGTATACTCTGACACTTTCAATACACACACACACGCATACATATAAACTATATATATATATATATATTATATATATATATATATATATAATATATATATATATAGAGAGAGAGAGAGAGAGAGAGAGACGGAGAGAGAGAGGAGAGATGAGAGACGAGATTGAGATAGAGAGAGAGAGATATATATATATATTATATATATATATATATATATATATATATATATACTATATATATATATAACTATATATATATATATATATATATATATATATATATATATATATATATATATTTATATATAGGAAAATAGTTATATATATAACATATATATATTATATATCTATACTATATAATATATATATATATATATTTATTATCATATATATATATATATATATATATATATATATATATATATATATATATATATATAATTATATATATATATATATATATATATATATAAATATCCAGAGTTCAAGTCCCATCACCCCCAGCATGTGGTTCTCATACCCCATGGGGTATGGATACCCCGCTGTTTAGAGCCCCCCTTGTCACGATTTTAGGAGGAATAAATAGGTCTTTTTACCCACATTAAGAGAATGCTGTTTTCATGCAAAATAATTTGCATACAGGATCGTATCATTTCAGATTAAAAAAGGGTTTGTTAATCGTAATAAAAAAAACAGTAAACTGAATGCTTCATATATCAATAATGTTAATGTTTTAATTTTAATTGGATATGTTTCATTACTGCAAAGTTTGGTCCGCTATTTTATAATAAAAAGTATTTTCTATATTTTATACACATATATAAATATATATATATATATATATATTATATATATATAATATATATATATATATATAATATATATATATATATATATATATATATATATATATATATATATGTATGTATTTATGTATTCATATGTAAAGTATGTATATTTCCTCGCTCATATGATCAGATCTTCAACTCCCTAACATGAAAACTAGCGAATTATTAGAACACCATCAAAACACCAGAAACACCTGCTCCCGAGTGTAACGAGTTTATTCAAATGTCCGTCCCATTTCCGTCTTCAGAAGCCTTCTTAACACGAAAGACCTAAAACGTTGCTGCTTTCGAAAACGTTGTCGAAAGCGTTTGCCTCCATAATTCCTCTTGGAAACTGGCGCCAGCTCTTGAAAAACTTGCGTTTTCATGAATAAATGAGGAGCCGTTGCGGGGGATATGAAATCCTAAAGGAACGACAAACGTGTCGTTTCCATTTTATTTCGTTACTCGATAGGTTCGTTTTACGTCCTGCATAATATTCGTGGAAACGGGAGAATTATTTCTTTTTTATTTTGTCTGTACCTTTGCACCTTCACCCGGTCCTCGAAAGCGTCGAGTTACCATGAATAAATGAAGAGACGTTGCAGGCATATGAAATGCTAAAGGAACGACAAGTAATCGCTGTTTGAAGGTTCCTCTCATCATGTGACAAGTTTTAGTACTTTGATGTTTTACTCTATTTTTTCTTATGTTTTTTCTCTTATTGTTTATTGTTCGGTTGTTCTTGGTTACCAAACTATATTACTTTAATGTTTGTCTTTTTAGCATAATTGTCTATTTAACAGGTTTATATTGCATATGAATCAGACATGTGAACTTTGGTGATTTTTTATCTACTCTTAGAATTTTCATATGCATCATGTAATACGTAAACAATATTCTCATATTTACTTAAAAGTTAAGATTCATCATTCCTTAAAAGACAATTTCTTCCTTACTGCAGAAAATAATAATTTGAGTTAAAAAAATTACCTTATGAAAGATGTGCATTTTTGCCGATTATCGTAATGTACAAATATATGAGTATATATATGTGTGTGTGGGAGTGTTTACATATATATGAATATAATATACATACATACATACATTCATACATACATACATTCATACATACATACATACATATATATGATATATATATATAATATATATATATATATATATATATATATATATTATATATATATACATCATATATATATATATATATATATATATAATAATATATTATATATTATATATATATATATTATCGAACTACATATGTCCTTTAATATCTAATTTGCTCTACCTCGGAATTAATATATTTTTCATATATGGTTAACCGAGGGGGAAAATTTATTAAGCGATAATAGAATTGGCCATCGACAGGCGCAAACCAGCGACTTCCCAATCCCAGGACTGGCAGTGAAGCCTTAAACCACCCCGACACTGCAAGAGATATAAGTTCATGCCGCCTCCTACCTGAAATACCTTTCGCGCGCACAGGTATTTTTTTTTTTGTAGGGGTGATTTAAGGATTCACTGCTAGTCCTGGGATTGGAAGTCGCTGGTTCTCGCCTGTCGATGGCCAATTCTATTATCGCTTAATAAATTTCCCCTCGGTTAAGCATATATGAAAAATATATTAATTCTGAGGTAGAGCGAATTAGATATTAAAGGACATATGTAGTTCGATATATGTATATGAATCAAATCGGTAACGGTGTTTGGATAGGACTTATTATATTTATATTATATATATTATATATTATTATATTAATACTATATTATATATGGTTAATATATATATATGTATATATAGATAATTACAATATTAATATATAATATATATATATAATATGGTATATATAATATTAATATATATATATTATAATATTATATAAATATTATTGAAGTTGGTATTCAGCAATAAAATTCCTTCGTCTACTGAAGAAGATGAGTCTAAGCTCTTATGATCCCCTAAGATTCTTTAAAAGCTGTGAGTGTGGGATTTAGTATAATACACTCGAGCTTGGTAGCTTAATCGTCTCCATAACTTGTTTAATCCTCTTTGTAAAATTACTGAAGCTTGTAAAGTGTATTCATGACTCTTTGAACTTTTATAGCGAGATCAAAAGCATAGCTTTGTGATGGAGATATACGCCGAGGAATATATGATTGGATGTATGTATATTATATATTATATTATAATATAATATATAGTATATATATATATATATTATATATATATATATATATTATAATTATATATTATATATATATGCAATAATAAACACTGTATCGTGCTTCTAAGATATCAATAGAGGGATCCACAGTAATATCCTTGTTTATCTAGATATAATATATTTGTACAAAACTTAAAGCTTTCGTCCATCCTCCTGTGGACTTGATCACTAAGCAAATGAGGACATGGTATTTGGTGCAAGAATTCCAAAAAATAATAAAACAGGACAGCGAATTATTGGAAAGGGCAAACGACCCGAATGACTTGTTCGAATTTTTTAACCTTGTTAATGTTCTTTGTCTGTTTGTTTATGTTTATTTGGAATTCTTCACCAATACCATGTCTCATTTGCTTAGTGGTCAAGTCCACAGGAGGATGGACGAAAGCTTTTAAGCTTTGTACAAATATTATATCTAGATAAACAAGGATATTACTGTGATCCCTCTATTGATATATATATATATATATATATATATATATATATATATATATATATATATATATATATATACATGCATATATATATAATGGAATAAGGTATACATGTTACTACACAAATACACACACAGAGACACACACACCATACTATTATATTATATATATATATATATATATAAATATATATATATATTATATATATATATATATATATATAGTATAATATATATGTATATATATATATATATATATATATATATATGTATGTTATGTATATATATATATATATATATCTATATATATATATATATGTGTGTGTGTCTGTGTCTGTGTGTGTGTATTTGTGTGTATAATATGTATACCTTATTCCATTTAGTTTTATTACCATAGCCTCCTAATTACTAACCCTAAAAATGAATATCCCTAACTTATCAACTTTAAAAGTAATAGAAATAGATAGAATAACAAAGTATCTTCAATCAAAGAAAAACAAGGCATGATCTGACCCACAACTTACTCAGGCCGCTTGTTTAAATCTATGGTCAAATAGTGTGTTGTTTCACCAACGAAAATTAAAATAAATAAACTATATTTTATTAAAAAATAATTATTCTGTACTGTTTAACATGCACATTATTTATTTTTTAAATTTTCATTTTTAATAAATAAATCATAAATATCTTATCTTAAAACTCCTGTATCTTTAACTCAATGTGAAACACCTTTTTCTGACCTTTGTAGGCTTTCATAGTGTTTTCCTACCTACCCCCACCCCCCACCCCCACAACAACAACAAGTTTGTTTACTCCCTTAGTAAGCAAAAACCAATTTAAACGAAATAAATCAAGTAAAAAAAATGCATCAAGTTTCTTCAGGGCAATCGAGTTTTCTGCACATCTTATAATGCTGTATAAAACCATCAGTAAGACCTGTATTGCTTCAGTTGCTTCCTAGATGCAGTAGAGTGAGGGTGCGTCCCACGCCTCCGGAAAGCCTGCCAGATGCAAGATTTATGGCTAAATTTAACCTTAAAATAAATAAACACTACTGATGCTAGAGGGTTGCAATTTTGAATGACTGATGATTGGAGGGGGAATGATCAACTTACCAATTTGCAGCCCTCTAGAATCTGTAGTTTTTTAGGTATGAGGGCGGGCAGAATAAAGTGCTGACGGGCGGGCAAAGCTGTTACAATAGTTTTCTGTTACAGAATACGAAAAAAGTGAGCCTACATATATAAAAAAAAACAGAGCATCAACTTCTATTCACCTGATTTACATATGCTACCTGTCCTTTCAATGTCTTGAAGCATCTCGTGTCTTCCGAATCCCTCGAGGGAATATTTTGAGAGGGAATCGTTTCTATAAAAGTTACCCTCTGAGCGAAGAAAAGTAAAGAAAACACGCTTCCTGAATTTCAGCAAGCGAAGCCCTTTCAGAAAGGTTGGAATGTGATGGGAATTCTGGAATTCTGGTCTTCGTCTTTTCTATGGGATGTTTCGCCCCCACGATTCTCTGGAGTCCATTCCGTGTAGTAGCTTTGAATAAGAAGTAGAGAAGTTTTTTTCTTGCAGGACTGGGGGGTCAGGGTTGAGAAAATTGGGGTGATCAATGTACGTCTAGAACAGGGGTTCTTAACCTTTTGATGACCCCTGATCCCAAATCGTTTGCCCAGCAAGGCCCCATGCCCCCTTTGCTCAAGTCCACTTAAGTCCTATTTGTTGACAAATTAATATACTTAGTTTAATACATATTTTAGGTTTGAATAGCTAGGAACAGAACATACAAGAAAATCAAAAGCATTTACAGTTTTATGTAGTCGTTTATTTACAAAATGTACCTGTGTAGACACTGACGCATTAAAACCAAATATATTGAAATGTCCAGAGACCAAGTCCCATACCCCCAGCATGTGGTTCTCATACCTCCAAAGGGGGTATGGATACCCCCTGCTAAAAACTCCTGATTTAAAGAACGCACTGTTTTTACCTGGCAATGTTTACTGAATGGAGGTTTTCTGTAGTTTATTCATTGACTGCACAAGTAGGCAGAGCATATTCATTCCCGCTATCTGCTGACGCCTCCTGAATTCACATATATCGGTTTATTTCCGATTCCATCATATTTATTTATTTGTTTATTTATTTATTCATTTCCTTTTCCTATAACTGGTCTCTATCCATAGGCTAATTTGGTTTTGGAGACATTTTGGATTTATCATAGTCTGTTGACTGTGTCCGTTTTCAGCTAAAGATTTAAGCAATGAAGAAAGAATCCACGCCTTTCCATCATGTTAGATAGACAGGGGATAGACGTTGTAATTTACTCACTGAAAAGAATGGGAATATTTTTATTTTCTTAAAAGGTCACATTCTCAATTGGCACGTCATTAACAAAAGCACCCAGAGCTTAAAACATTGTTTACAGGAGAGGTGATAAAGAGACTGCTTGGGTAATGGAGGTCATTTTACATGTAAAATGCGATTACCAGACTTCCATTACTAGATTGAAAAGAAATTGTCTGATGATATCCCTGTGACCTCTCGCACCAACTAATTAAATCTTGAAAACAATGGAGCCTCTAGTAACTAAGAAATCTCTCTCTCTCTCTCTCTCTTTCTCTCGCTCTCTTCTCTCTCTCTCTCTCTTCTCTCTCTCTCTCTCTCTCTCTCTCTCAGTCATATTTTAAGCAACATCAGTCACTCAAATAATCGTATATATATATATATATATATATATATATATATATATATATATATATATATATATATATATATATATATATATATGTATAATATATATATTTATTCTAGGGCACAATTTTTCACGGATACAACATTCATTGAATAGAATGGCTTTCTCACTGTTAACCAGCTTTTTTGAAATTGCTTCATATTTTCTAATTATTTTCTTTACTTCATTGTTCAGGTTACTAATGGACACATAATGGGGTTCTTCCATTTACTCCAGTATTTTTACACGCGACAGCTGTTTCGTCGACCTATACGTATTGACGTTATCAAGCGTACTGTTGATTTCTTCGTTAGTCGCTTTCCACGCCGAACAGTGTGGAAAGCGACTAACGAAGAAATCAACAGAGTTCCACAGCTGCTTACAAATAACGGCTACCCAGATGACATGATCCAGCAAGTTGTCAAAAAGAGATTTAGAGGCTTTCCAAAACCCGACCCTGAGGGACAACACACAAGACACAGACAAAGAAATAGTGATATACCATCAGATACCATACAACAAACACCTCGAAGATGAAAGGAAAGCCATCCTTGGTATACTGCGAAGAGGAACCACTCCCCTAGCGCCATATAACAAAATAACAGCAAGGATTTACTGCAAACCAAACCTTACGGCCTCATTGGTAATGAAGAATAGTACGGCCCCATCGACGGAGAAAGAGGCTAAATCTGATATAGTATACAAGTTTGTCTGTGCTGACGAGCAATGTCAGTCCCCCAAAAAATGCTATATCGGACACAAAACCACTACACTGAAACGTCGCATGCAGGCCCACAGAAACCAAGGAGCCATTCATCAGCACTTTGTGGATACTCACAATAAAAAACCATCCTTACAAGAACTCACAAACACCAAAATAATACACAAGGAAGGCAACTACAATCGTTTATTGATATCAGAAGCAGTTAGCATCCCCATGCAACGCCCTAACCTTAACATCCAACGTGAGGCAGACCGATCCTTGCCCTCGTGTAGGAGGCAGCCCTTCAATCGCATGGAACAAAACCACCACACGCGGACAGGAGCGAACACTGACGATGCACTAAGAAAACTCATATTTGATTATATACCAGCTATTAGATTTAATATCATCCCAACAACCCCACTCAGTTTAGGTAGTTTGTTTAAATTCAAGGATAAACTTGACCCTTTGATGACCTCATGTGTTTTATACAAGTTTAATTGCCCTAGATGTAATCTGGGGACCTACGTGGAATCCACACAGAGGTTACTGAGGGTCAGAATTGATTGCCATAAGGGCGTTAGCTATAGAACTGGTAACAAACTTGCTAATCCTGAATTTTCTAATATCAGACAACATGCCAATAAATGCAAGCTAAATATACAATACAAAGATTTTGAGATATTGGGACGGGCACCGAATGGCAAACTACTGACAATTCTGGAGTCCTTGTTTATTAAACAGCTGTTCCTCAATTGAACACGCAGTCTTCCTCGACAACTCTTTACCTTACGTGAGCTGTTGCCGGTCATTTCTGGTTTGTTCCTTCTGACTTCTGTCCTCCCTTTCTCTCTTGATGGTTTGGTTTCTGCTAACTAGTTTTTATATATTTTTTTTTATCTTGTCTTTTATAATGTATTATGTCTTTTATTTGTAATTTAGTGCTTTTAATATTAATTTTATTGTTTTATGTCTTTACAGCTTGAAAATGAAACCTTTGTGTTTTGAAAAGTTGTAATAAATGTATTTTAAGGACCACCAACCTGAGATGTACTTCCTCCTACAAGTCTTCTATATGTATATATATATATATATATATATATATATATATATATATATATATATATAT
>NC_061100.1:29985198-30010198 GCF_015104395.2 Macrobrachium nipponense
CATAGTCCCAGAGGATCTTTGCCTGATCGTTTTCTATCACTCATTCAGGTTGCTGCTGCGTAACCAACTTATTACTGCAAGGTAGCTGATGTTTCTTGCACAGGCTCCAGTGGAGGGCTTTTGCCACTGAATCATGCCTCTTTTTGTACTGGTTCTGTGCGAGTGCCGGGCATTCACTTGCTATGTGGTTTATGGTTTCATTTTTCGTATTGCACTTCCTACATATGGGAGAGATGTTATTTCCTTCTATCGTATTTTGAACATATCTGGTTCTTAGGGCCTGATCTTGTGCCGCTGTTATCATTGCTTCAGTTTCCTTCTATAGCTCTCCCATCTGTAGCCATTGCCAATTGTCATCGCTGGCTAGTTCTTTAGTCTGTCTCATGTATTGTCCGTGCATTGGTTTGTTGTGCCAGTCCTCTGTTCTGTCTGTCTTTCTCCTGTCTCTGTATATTTCTGGGTCTTCGTCTACTTTTATTAGTCCTTCTTCCCATGCACTCTTTAGCCACTCGTCTTCACTGGTTTTCAGATATTGCCCCAGTGCTCTATTTTCGATGTTGACGCAGTCCTCTATACTTAGTAGTCCTCTCCCTCCTTCCTTTCGTGTTATGTATAGTCTGTCCGTATTTGCTCTTGGGTGTAGTGCTTTGTGTATTTGTCATATGTTCCTGGTTTTTCTGATCTATGCTGCGGAGTTCTGCCTTCGTCCATTCCACTATTCCTGCGCTGTATCTGATTACTGGCACTGCCCATGTGTTTATGGCTTTTATCAATTTTCCGGCGTTGAGTTTTGACTAGAGTATCGCCTTGAGTCTCTGCATATATTCTCTCCTGATCGTGTCCTTCAACTCTTGGTGTTTTATATCTCCTCCTTCCATTATTCCCAGGTATTGCATCCTGTCTCATCATGTGTTTGATGCTGCTCCCATCTGGTAGCTTTATCCCTTCAGTTCTCGTTACTTTGCCTTTTTGTATGTTGACTAAGGCGCATTTTTCTATTCCAAACTCCATCCTGATGTCCCCAGATACAATCCTTACAGTCTGGATTAGGGTAACTATTTCCTTGATGCTCTTACCATACAGCTTGATGTCGTCCATGAACATCAGATGTTGATTCTTTGTTGGCCTCTTTCTTGAGTTGGTACCCTGCATCCATTCTTCTTGTAGTTACTTTTGTCATGGGAATCATGCTACTACGAAGAGTAGTGGGGACAGTGAGTCGCCCTGGAAGATCCCTCTCCTGATATTAACCTCTGCTAGTCTTATTCCAGAGCTTGTAAGTATTGTATTCCAGTTGCGCATTGTATTTTTGAGGAAGCTGATGGTATTTTCCTCTGCCCCATATATTTTCAGGCATTCTATTAGCCATGTGTGTGGTATCATGTCGAAGGCTTTCTTATAGTCTATCCATGCCATGCTTCGGTTGGTTTCCTTCTCCTACTGTTCTTCATTACATTTTGTCTATCAGGAGCTGGTCTTTTGTGCCCCTACACTTCCTTCTGCAGCCTTTCTGTTGGTGGGGGATGGAGGGTGTTTTGTCTCCTCTAGGTAGTTGTATAGCCTTTCACTGATGATACCTGTTAGTAACTTCCACATTATTGGTAGGTAGGTGATAGGCCTGTAGTTACTGGCTATTTTTCCCTTGCCCTTACTTGTTTTTCTTTTTGTACTAAGGATGTTCTTCCTGTGGTCATCCATCTGGGTGCTTGGTGATTTGAGATACATTATTAATATTATTATTATTATTATTATATTATTATTATTATTATTATATTATATATAGTTTTATTATTTTATTATTATTATTATTATTATTATTATGTTGATTTAGGGATCTCTTCAAGAACAACTGATTGACTGACTTTTTAAACATTAAAACATATCTTGATGGAGGACATAATATACATACACACACACACACACACATATATATATTATATAATATATATATATATATATATATATATATATATATATATATATGCAAATCTTTCCAGTGTCTGTGTGTATATATATAAATGTGTGTTTGTTTGTTTGTTTTTGTGTGTGTGTGTGTAAACATAAGTAACAAGGAAGGTGTTTCAGATTATTGTGGAAAAGCAATTAGGCCCTTATCCTATAAAAGCCGTTCCAGGCCAAAGCACGATTATGGCTAACTTTAACCTTGAATGAAATAAAAACTGTTGAGGCTAGAGGGCTGCAATTTGGTATGTTTTGACGAATGGACGGTGGATGACCAACATACCAATTTGCAACCTTTTAGCCTCTGTAGATTTTAAGATCTGAGGGCGGACAGAAAAAAATAGTGCAGATGGACAACAAAGCCGACACAAGAGTTTTATTTTCTGAAAACGAAAAAGGATATTTTTTTACATACCACTGAAAACAGTCGACATTTTAACGTCTTCTCTGGCGTATGATACATCGACCGTAAAATGTGTTGAGGGACTATTAAAATGTGAACTGTTCAGCAGAAGTATGAGTTTTTTTTATATTTTATTTTTCGTATAAGCCATTCTTCAGTAATTGTAGAGAGACCATCTACATGTTACACTTGTTTCTTTTCCTTTATACATTTTCAAATTTGGGAGATATATTAGGTCGATAGATGCTTTATTGAAGATGCCTGACAATAATTTCATCTAATATTTCTGCCTAATAAAAGCGAGTAAATAAGAAAACATGAAAAAATATAAACAATCTTATTAATGAAATACTGAAACTTAGTATGTTTATATACCAATCTCTGACATTTGTTGTTCACACGGTATACCGGGAAAAGAGGCAATATGTCTCACCTGATGCATTGTGCAATATTAGAGGCCACGATGTATTCCCCTCTTTTCGACGTTTATCCGATTCGTGATATAATGCTTATCGGATTTCTTTTTCTTCCATTCATTCCTTGGCCCCGAAGTCGCTCTGCCAACAGAACCTCTCTCTCTCTCTCTCTCTCTCTCTCTCTCTCTCTCTTGCTTATAACCGTAGCAATGAGAACTTCAGAAGTGTATGCGAAACTACAACGCATAACTACCCTCAAACAATTCTACTCGTGTATATTTAAAAATTGACTTAGTACATTTGCGCTTACTCCGAGAAGGGTTCGAAAGTTTAATAAAGTTTTTATAAATTATACACGAAATTTTAACATTTTTATTGTTGTAGACCCCTTAGAGCAACAACAGTAATAATAATAATAATAATAATAATAATAATAATAATAATAATAATAATAATAATAATAATGAAGTCCATGGATACTGTCTCAAAAACTTTAAGGCCCTACACCAAGAATAGCAGAACAACTCCAGCATTGTATCTCAAATCACCATACACCCAAATGGACGACCACAGGAAGAAAATCCTTAGTACAAAAAGACAAGAGTAAGGGAAATATAGCCAGTAACTACAGGCCTATCACCTGCCTACCAATAATGTGGAAGTTACTAACAGGTATCATCAGTGAAAGGCTATACAACTACCTAGAGGAGACAAATACCATCCCCACCAACAGAAAGGCTGCAGAAGGAAGTGTAGGGGCACAAAAGGCCAGCTCCTGTTAGACAAAATGGTAATGAAGAAAAGTAGGAGAAGGAAAACCAACCTAAACATGGCATGGATAGCCTATAAGAAAGCCTTCGACATGATACCACACACAGGGCATATAGAATGCCTGAAAATATATGGGGCAGAGGAAAACACCATCAGCTTCCTAAAAAATACAATGCGCAACTGGAATACAATACTTACAAGCTCTGGAATAAGACTAGCAGAGGTTAATATCAGGAGAGGGATCTTCCAGGGCGACTCATTGTCCCCACTACTCTTCGTAGTAGCCATGATTCCCATGACAAAAGTACTACAGAAGATGGATGCCGGGTACCAACTCAAGAAAAGAGGCAACAGGATCAACCATCTGATGTTCATGGTCGACATTAAGCTGTATGGGAAGAGCATCAAGGAAATAGATACCCTAATCCAGACTGTAAGGATTGTATCTGGGGACATCAGGATGGAGTTTGGAATAGAAAAATGCGCCTTAGTCAACATACAAAAAGGCAAAGTAACGAGAACTGAAGGGATAAAGCTACCAGATGGGAGCAACATCAAACACATAGATGAGACAGGATACAAATACCTGGGAGTAATGGAAGGAGGGGATATAAAACACCAAGAAATGAAGGACACGATAAGGAAAGAATATATGCAAAGACTCCAGGCGATACTCAAGTCAAAACTCAACGCCGGAAATATGATAAAAGCCATAAACACATAGGCAGTGCCAGTAATCAGATACAGTGCAGGAATAGTGGAATGGACGAAGACAGAACTCCGCTGCATAGATCAGAAAACCAGTAAACATATGACAATACACAAAGCACTACACCCAAGAGCAAATACGGACAGACTATACATAACACGAAAGGAAGGAGGGAGAGGACTACTAAGTATAGAAGACTGCGTTAACATCGAGAACAGAGCACTGGGGCAATATATGAAAACCAGTGAAGACGAGTGGCTAAAGATTGCTGGGAAGAAGGACTAATTAAAGTAGACGAAGACCCAGAAATATACAGAGACAGGACAATGACAAACAGAACAGAGGACTGGCAAAATAAACCAATGCACGGACAATACAAATGACAAACAGAACAGAGGACTGGCACAACAAACCAATGCACGGACAATACATGAGACAGACTAAAGAACTAGCCAGCGATGACACATGGCAATGGCTACAGAGGGGAGAGCTAAAGAAGGAAACTGAAGGAATGATAACAGCGGCACAAGATCAGGCCCTAAGAACCAGATATGTTCAAAGAACGATAGACGGAAATAACATCTCTCCCATATGTAGGAAATACAATACGAAAAATGAAACCATAAACCACATAGCAAGCGAATGCCAGGCACTTGCACAGAACCAGTACAAAAAGAGGCATGATTCAGTGGCAAAAGCCCTCCACTGGAGACTGTGCAAGAAACATCAGCGACCTTGCAGTAATAAGTAGTACGAGCAGCAACCTGAGGGAGTGATGGAAAACGATCAAGCAAAGATCCTCTGGGACTATGGTATCAGAACAGATAGGGTGATACGTGCAAATAGACCAGACGTGACGCTGATTGATAAAGTCAAGAAGAAAGTATCACTCATTGATGTCGCAATACCATGAGACACCAGAGTTGAAGAGAAAGAGAGGGAAAAAATGGATAAGTATCAAGATCTGAAAATAAAAATAAGAAGGATATGGGATATGCCAGTGGAAATTGTACCCATAATCATAAGAGCACTAGGCACGATCCCAAGATCCCTGAAAAGGAATCTAGAAAAACTAGAGGCTGAAATAGCTCCAGGACTCATGCAGAAGAGTGTGATCCTAGAAACGGCGCACATAGTAAGAAAATTTATGGACTCCTAAAGAGGCAGGATGCAACCCGGAACCCTACACTATAAATACCACCCAGTCGAATTGGAGGACTGTGATAGAGCAAAAAAAAAAAAAATAAATAGATAAATAAAATAAATATTATATAATAATAATAATAATAATAATTAATAATATAATAATAATAATAATAATAATAATAATAATAATAATAATAATAATAATAATGCATTGTATTCGGTGCTTTCATCACAGTGAGAACACGGTACATTTCCTCGTCAATTTATTAACTCAGCTTAATCTTACGCTAGACCACAAAACGTCTCTCATATTTCGTCTCATTTGATGATGAAGAAATCAGCGAGATGTATGCTACCACATTAGCCCACAGTCTGTTCATATATTGGGGTCTGCGTAATCTCTTACAAGTACAAACGGCGCGCATTACCGAGGAAAAAAATAGGTTGCGTCTCGGGATAAACATCTCATGATTTTTCAAACTCTTTTGGCTCCATGTAAATCGTCAAGATTTACATCAAAACTTAGTAGAACTAAGTTTTGATGGGGAGCTTAATGTTTCAAGAACCGTTTGTTGATATGGATTAGTTGGAAAATTGGGGTTTTATTGGTATTTCCCTTATTTTTTGTCTTTAATGTTTCATTGGTATAACTGTAACAGTTGTTTCCTTAATCTTTTTTCATCTTATCTTACCTCGCTGTATATTATTAAACATATTTTCTGTTATTTTTACCTTTTTGGGGACGCTTTCTTTCAGTCAAAGCTAAGAGTTTGCTCAAAGAAAAAACACTTTTCGCTTACACGTGGAGTAAGCCTATAAACTACTTTGTGGCTGTAGGGGGTAAGGGTAAGAAATATCTATGGAAAAGATCAAAAAACATCTGAAAAAGGTGTTTCGCGTCGTGTTAAAGATACATGAATTTTAGGACAGGATATTTTTTTTTTATTTAGTAGAATGAAAATGTAAAAAATAGATAATGATCATGTTAAAAAATACAGAACAATTATTTCTAAAGAAATATAGCTTATTTATTTAAATTTTCATTAGTGAAACAACGTGTTATTTAACCGTAGATTTGAGCACGTATGAAATATATAATAAAACTCCACGAGATAACGTTAGACTTTTGTCACAGATTAATATTTCATTGTGTTCTGAGGTGATATTCAATCGACGAACTTTACATTTCCTTTAGTGAAAAAAAAAATTGATTTCATTTTTTATCATATATCAGTTTTGGTTAAAGAAATATTTGATAAAACACTTTGAAGATATTCAACTCATCCAATATGCTTTTATCTTGGGAACTTTAAGAAAAATGGTATATACTTATTATGATTAAAGAAGTTTTGAAAGGACTAAATGGATAAGGAAAAAGTATATCATATATTTTTGTCCAGTATCTCATCTTTAACAGAGCTTACTTGTTATGAAATGAATTAGATTACTTAACATAACAGGCCGTTTGCGAACCATGGTTGTTTTATTAATAAATTTTTATGACTCTTAGAAAGAAAGCAAACTCTTTCCCTTCATCAACACTTATTGTTTGATGCCTCAGTAACTCTGAGTTACAGGTTCATTAGATCCCAGCAAAATTCATTATTGCTCGCTAATTATAAAATTATGACCTGTAAATTAGCCAGACAAAGGACATAGAATTTTCGTTCCTTCAAAAATGGTTGTTTTCTCATCACTGGAGGCACAAATTGGAGTGGTAATTGTTAGTCATTGCAAACTTTTTTACAATAATTCTCATTTAGTGTAAAACTGAACAGTTTAACGGAAGTGTTTTTTTTATATATTTTTTATTATTTACTAGGGTATATAGGATCGTGCTGATTAATTATCTAAATATAGCTCCATTTCCCCACTATATAGTACTATCAATGGAATTCTTTTATATATATTTCGTATTTATTATTGTATATAGAAACGTGCTAATTAATTATCTAAATACATCTCCATTTCACTACCATAAAGTACTATTAATGGTGGTGTTTTTTATATTTTTTCTTATTTATCATTGTATATAGAAACGTGCTAAAAAATTATCTACATACATCTCCATTTCGCCACTATAAGGTACTATTAATGGAAGTTTTTTTTTTTATATTTATTGCTTATTTGTTATGGTATATAGGAACGTGCAAATTAATTTTCTAAATACATCTCCATTTCGCCACTAAAAAGTACTATTAATGGTGGTGTTTTTTATACTTTTTCTTATTTATTATTGTATATAGAAACGTGCTAAAAATGATCTAAATACATCTCTATTTCGCCACTATAAAGTACTATTAATGGAAGTTTTTTTATATTTATTGCTTATTTATTATGGTATATAGGAACATGCAAATTAATTTTCTAAATACATCTTCATTTCGCTACTATAAAATACTATTGATAGAAGTCTTTTTATATATTTTCTTTATTTATTATGGCATATAGGAACGTGCTAACTAATTATCTGAATACATCTCCATTTCGCCACTATAAAGTCCTCTTAATAGAAGTCTTTTTATATAGTTTTCTTTATTTATTATGGTATATAGGAACGTGCTAACTAATTATCTGAATACATCTCCATTTCGCCACTATAAAGTACTCTTAATAGAAGTGTTTTTTTTTATATTTATTGCTTGTCTATTATGGAATATAGGAACGTGCAAATTAATGATCTAAATGCATCTCCATTTCGCCACTATAAAGTACTATTAATGGTGGTGTTTTTTATATATTTTTTCTTATTTACTATTGTACATAGGAACGTCATAAACACATCCTTAGCTCATTCATAGACATGTCTACTGCAGGTAATTATCTACACAAAACCATGCCATTTATCCACTACAAAACTAACATCCACGCTTCCTCCTTACTTATTTTCATTTCCTGACATTGCCTCACACTTCCTAATGTTCGCTTCGACTTTCTGCTCTTCCAGAAAAACATCCCCAAATTCGTTTCCTTCCCTTCCATCACGGGCACGCACTTTCCATCGCATTATCCGGGCAGATATTGTTTGTGTGAAAAGAAATGAGTTCTCGGCAACCCAGTCACAGTGAAGGTTCTTTTGCTTGATATCCTATTTTTATTCAAGGATCTAAAACTGAATAAGGTGTGTGATCCTACCTCCAGCTTACTCGAGGCGCGTGCTAAAATCTACAGTCAAATATAACGTAGTTTCGCCAACGGAAACTGAAATAAATACGCTATATCTTATTAGAAATAATTATCTGATACCGTTTAACATGCACATTTTTTTATTTTTCACACCTTTATTATAATAAATAAATCATAAATATCCTATTCTAAAATTCCTGTATCTTTAACTCAGCGCAAAACACCTTTTTCAGACCTTTTTAGACTTTCCTAATCCTACAACAAAAACAATAACAGCAAGAAGAAGAACAACAACAAAACAGTTTGTAGGCTTACTCCCCGAATAAGCGAACATAAGTCAGAAATTCCTATACTAGAAGATGTTGAGATGATATTTGCAGAAGATTTACGCAACTTGAGATAGGTAGCAGAATGCAGTCTTTTGGGAAAAGTTAAACTTTTGGCATTACATTGTCATAACGAGGATACGTTCTCGCGAGATCTGATACTTTTACAAATTATCAGACGTTTTAGCAACCACTACCTGAAAGGTATGCTTTCTCATTGCTTTTGGTACACTCAATACCTCGATATACATTTGAACTCTTTTCTACACGCTGGTGATTCCAGATGCAACGATAGATATTTTCTTTAGTGCCTAGGAGCATAATTATGTATATTTCATCAGAATTGTTATTATTACAGTAGATGAAATCTATTCACATGGAACAAGCCCACCAAAGGGGCCACTGACTTGAAATTCAAGCTTCCAAAGAATGTTATTTCAAACCTTCCACCATAAACCCTACACTACAGCGGTAACTGACCTTGATACAGAGCCAGTGATTTTTCATCACCATTTGGGCGGGGGTGGGGCGGAGCGGTTCGCGAACCCAGCGACATTTAAGCTACATGCCATGACACTAGCAACCACGCCAGCTGAACCAGAATGTTTGTGATAGTTTTATTTATCTCTAGACAATGGTTGATCTCGTCAGATGCTTTGATATGGTTGCTTGCTGGGTAGATAGGTGACAGAACTCTGTCGAAATATAAAGATCTGACACTTATTCTTTATTCCTTACTTTCACTTTGGTTCACTTGTTCTAAATAAGTGTATTATTTGATCATTTAAGTACGGAATGGAATGATACTTAGATATTTGTTCATTTGTATTAATGAGGAAAATTCCCTTCAATGTTTTCATATAGGAAAAGAAAAACTTTCTCACATCTCTCAAACCTCTGTATATAGCTTATGCCTCCCTTATCTATAGTTATTATTTTGGACAGTGCTCTATTGTAACATCCATTAAACACCTCTTCTCTTATTGATTATGGATGAGTTTAACTATATTTCCTTCTACTTTCACGTTTTCTAAATTTTATGGGAAGCCTGCAAATCTTAGTTAATTGAATCTTTAGTAACCATAAGTTAGTCGAGATATGAAATCAAGGAATATGATCGTATTCATTTCTGCAAAAGAAAAGTTCATTTGCCTTTTTTTGTAATGTTGGTTGTCTAAAGACTTGTGCACTGATCACCAGAAGAAAATCTTGCAATTCTCATTATTGCTTATATTCTGATCCTGTTTTTATTCAATAAATAACATTCTTATGATCATTAAACACTTTTTTTGTCTTTTTTTGTAATGTCGGTCTTCTAAAGACTTGTGGTGTGATCAGCACAAGAAAATCTTGCAATTCTTAATATCGATGATATTCTGATCCGGTTTTTGCTCAATAAATAACCTCTCTAAGTTCGTGAAACATTTCATCAATGGAAATTATTTCGATTAATAAGAAAACTGAACAATTCTTTCAGTAAACATAGTAAACATCACCTCGTCTTGTTTACTACATACTGACACGTTCGCCATTTTCATCATTTGACACCAAAGGCCACCCCCCCCCCCCACCCCCCCCACCACCATTACTAATTGTACTTATTAGGACATTAATTAAATCATTGACACTCGACGTCGCCCTCTCATTATAAAGGTCACAAAAGACCAAGTCGCCATTTCATCACACGTAGATAATTAAGAATATGAGCTGTGGCGTAGATTCGTCCATGTCAACCTTTTTTCAGGTGAATATACCTAGATCGTTGATTTATAATACAGTTTTGCATAGGTCAAGTGTTATTATGTTTTTTGAGATGTGAGAACCACTTTTTCGTACATACGAAAGTAGGAACACTTATATTATCTAATTTTTCTCTCTTTATCTATTATTTTATTATTTTAATTTTTTTAATAAATGATAACTTTTTTCTGTATTTCCTATTGCCTTGTGTTACTTCTTTGTAATAAATACCAAATTCTTTAGAAGTTTAAATTTCAAGTCAATGTCCCCTTTGGTGGGCATGTTCTATAAGAATAGGGTTCATCTTCTGAATAATAATAATAATAATAATAATAATAATAATAATAATAATAATAATAATAATAATAATAATAATAATAATAATAATAATAATAATAATAAAAGTACTACAGAAGATGGATGCCGGGTACCAACTTAAGAAAAGAGGCAATAGAATCAACCATCTGATGTTCATGGACGACATCAAGCTGTATGGTAAGAGCATCAAGGAAATAGATACCCTAGTCCAGACTGTAAGGATTGTATCTGGGGACATCAGAATGGAGTTTGGAATAGAAAAATGCGCCTTAGTCAATATACAAAAAGGCAAAGTAACGAGAACTGAAGGGATAAAGCTACCAGATGGGAGCAACATCAAACACATAGATGAGACAGATGAGACTGGATACAAATACCTGGGAATAATGGAAGGAGGGTATATAAAACACCAGGAGATGAAGGACACGATCAGGAAAGAATATATGCAGAGACTCAAGGCGATACTCAAGTCAAAACTCAACGCCGGAAAATTGATAAAAGCCATAAACATATGGGCAGTGGCAGTAATCAGATACAGCGCAGGAATAGTGGAATGGACGAAGGCAGAACACCGCAGCATAGATCAGAAAAACAGGAAACATATGACAATACACAAAGCACTACACCCAAGAGCAAATACGGACAGACTATACATACCACGAAATGAAGGAGGGAGAGGATTACTAAGTAGAGAGGTCAACATCAAGAACAGAGCACTGGGGTAATATCTGAAAACCAGAGAAGACGAGTGGCTAAAGAGTGCGTGGGAAGAAGGACTAATAAAAGTAGACGAAGACCCAGAAATATACAGAGACAGGAGAATGGAATGACCAAGCAGAAACAGAGGACTGGCACAACAAACCAATGCACGGGCAATACATAAGACAGTCTAAAGAACTAGCCAGCGATGACACATGGCAATGGCTACAGAGGGGAGAGCTAAAGAAGGAAACTGAAGGAATGATAACAGCGGCACAAGATCAGGCCCTAAGAACCAGATATGTTCAAAGAACGATAGACAGAAATAACATCTCTCCCATATGTAGGAAGTGCAATACGAAAAATGAAACTATAAACCACATAGCAAGCGAATGCCCGGTACTTGCACAGAACCAGTACAAAAAGAGGCACGATTCAGTGGCAAAAGCCCTCCACTGGAGCCTGTGCAAGAAACATCAGCTACCTTGCAGTAATAAGTAGTACGAGCACCAACCTGAGGGAGTGATAGAAAACGATCAAGCAAAGATCCTCTGGGACTATGGTATTAGAACGGATAGGGTGATACGTGCAAATAGACCAGACGTGACGTTGATTGACAAAGTCAAGAAGAAAGTATCACTCATTGATGTCGCAATACCATGGGACACCAGAGTTGAAGAGAAGGAGAGGGAAAAAACACCATCCCCCACCAACAGAAAGGCTGCAGAAGGAAGTGTGGGGACATAAAAGACCAGCTCCTTATAGACAAAATGGTAATGAAGAACAGTAGGAGAAGGAAAACCAACCTATGCATGGCATGGATAGACTATAAGAAAGCCTTCGACACGATACCATACACATGGTTAATAGAATGCCTGAAAATATATGGGGCAGAGAAAAACAACATCAGCTTCCTCACAAATTCAATGTGCAACTGGAATACAATACTTACAAGCTCTGGAATAAGAACAGCAAAGGTGAATATCAGGAGAGGGATCCTCCAGGGCGACTCACTGTCCCCACTACTCTTCGTAGTAGCCATGATTCCCATGACAAAAGTACCGCAGAAGATGGATGCCGGGTACCAACTCAAGAAAAGAGGGAAAAGAATTAACCATCTGATGTTCATTGACGACATCAAGTGGTATGGTAAGAGCATCAAGGAAATAGATACCTTAATCGAGACTGTAAGGATTGTATCTGGGGACATCAGGATGGAGTTTGGAATAGAAAATTGTGTCTTATTCAACATACAAAAAGGCAAAGTAACAAGGATTGAAGGGATAAAGCTACCAGATGGTAACAACATCAAACTCATAGAAGACGGGATGCAAATACCTGGGAATAATTAAAGGAGGGGATATAAAACACCAAGAGATGAAGGACACGATCAGGAAAGAATATATGCAAAGACTCAAGGCGATACTCATGTCAAACATCATCGCCGGAAATATGATAAAAGCCATAAACATATGGGCAGTGGCATTAATCAGATACAGCGCAGGAATAGTGGAATGGAATATGACAATAAATAAAGCACCACACCCAAGAGAAAATACGGACAGACTATACATAACACGAAAGGAAGGAGGGAGAGGACTACTAAGCATAGAGGACTGCGTCAGCATCGAGAACAGAGCACTGGGGCGATATCTGAAAACCAGTGAAGACAAGTGGCTCAGGGGTGCATGGGAAGAAGGACTGATAAAACTAGACAAAGAACCGCAAGACACAGACAGGAGAATGACAAGCAGAACAGAGGAATGGCACAACAAACCAATGCACGGACAATACATGAGACAGACTGAAGAACTAGCCAGCGATGACAAGTGGCAATAGCTACTGATGGGAGAGCTCAAGAAGGAAACAGAAGGAATGATAAAAGCGGCACAAGATCAGGCCCTAAGAACCAGATATGTTCAAAGAACGATAAATGGAAATAACATCTCTCCCATATGTAGGAAGTGCAATACGATGAAACCATAAACCACATAGCAAGCGAATGTCCGGCACTTGCACAGAACCAGTACAAAAAGAGGCATGATTAAGTAGCAAAAGCCCTCCACTGGAGACTGTGCAAGAAACATCAGCTACCTTGCAGTAATAAGTCGTACGAGCACCAACCTAAAGGAGTGATAGAAAACGATCAGGTAAAAATCCTCTGTGACCCTGGTATCAGAACAGATAGGGTGATACGTGCAAATAGATTAGACGTGACGTTGATTGACAAAGTCAAGAAGAAAGAATCACTCATTGATGTCACAATACCATGGATCAACAGAGTTGAAGAGAAAGAACTGGAAAAAATTGATAAGTATCAAGATCTGAAAATAGAAAGAAGAAGGATATGGTAACCATAATCATAGGAACACTAGGCACGATCCCAAGATCCCTGAAAAGGAATCTGGAAAAACTATTAGCTGAAGTAGCTCCAGGACTCATGCAGAAGAGTGTGATCCTAGAAACGGCGCACACATTAAGAAAAGTGATGAACTCCTAAGGAGGCAGGATGCAACCCGGAACCCCACACTATAAATACCACACAGTCGAATTAGAAGACTGTGATAGACAAAATAATAATAATAATAATAATAATAATAATAATAATAATAATAATAATAATAATAATATTTTGGTAGTAGACCCTCTTTTAGGCAAAGGCTGTTGAAAAGAATGGCAGAATCAAGCGAGTTGATTTTATAATAATAATAATAATAATAATAATAATAATAATAATAATAATAAAATACTGGTTGACTTCATAAGATTTCATTAGCCTCAAACGTTGCATTGTTATCTATCCCAAAATCTAATCACCTGTCGTCAGCCTCATGGTAAGCCTTTATCAACAAGGTTGTACACCTATAATAAAACTGCGTAAACTCACAAGCAATCATTGCGTTAGCTCATTAACAAACAAAGAAACATACGATATGAACCAACAGCCCAATCGTATAAGTTGCGTAGTGTTAACAACAATTTCACATTAGAAATTGCAAAAATAAACAACTATAATCTGTAGATGGATTGCTGATTCAATTTATGTTCAGTTTACAGCGTTCATGATCTTGTTATCGCCAAGTTTCTAAATAAAACCTTTTAGCTAAGAGGGTACTATAATTTAATATGAATTACTGTTTAGTTAAAATCCGTTTGTATGAGCTGGTTATTAATTTACTAGTTTTTTCACACAGTATTCACAAAAGAAACAATATGAAATGTCAGAAGCAAAAAAAAAAAAAAAAAAAAAAGCTATTGTGAAATTCAGCGTTTTTGGCTTTAAAAACCTGGACTTCAATCTTCATTTAGTATTTATTGGATATCTGCAGATGCGATGCTGGACATCCCCTTTTATGGGAGAGGTTTCTTGCCATGATCTGATAAAGTTAGAGGAAATATGACAAAAGAAAGAAATACGTACACACTCACACGCACACATATACACAGTCAAACACCCTAAACAAATTTAGCTAACAGATGACAATCGTCCACTTCTTCAGGAGCAGAACTGTCTGAATAAAAATGAATAGAAAGTATATATATAGTGACTATTAAAGATAAAAAAGAAAGAGAGAATAATATGCAATCATTTATCTCAGCAATACACAAAGGACTTATATTTCCACACTTAAGGAGCATTTGAAATTTAAGAGCTAAATTAAAAAGGTATGTCAAAGCCTTTTAAAACCCAATCCCATTTTTGTGGCAACAGTAAAATATCTATCATTACATTGCTTTAAAGAAGATTACAAAATGTGCCCTCAATCACTGCTAAATGTCTCTGTAATTTGAAAGCCCCATTTAACAGATTAGCTTCTGGTTTACAAAGAAAAAAGCTTACCAGAGATTTCGTCTCTGAAATTGCCCTATCCAAGAATTTCTTAGCAGCCCTCTCTGCCTAATGAAGCGTGAACAGGCTGCTGCAGATAATTATGGTTCAGACTTTTCCTTTGGATCTGAATCTCGATGAATTCTTTCGCAGTGTAAATTTTATGACTTTGTATATATATATATATATATATATATATATATATATATATATATATATATATATATATATATATATATATATATATATATATATATATATATATATATATATATTATATATATATATATATATATATATATAGATATATATATATATATATATATATATATATATATATATTATATATATATATATATATATATATATATATATATATATATATAACATCCAAACAGCGGTGGCCCACAGCCGGATATACATCAATGAGGAGAAGACATAAAGACTTGATAAAAGGGTCAATTTATTCCCGACGTTTCGTAATGTCTTTATTACATTTTCGAGGGCTGTACAAAATAGGAAGCATAAAATAAATTACAATAAAGCTGAGAATTTGAGATTTAAAAGTTGCACAATGATTACAAACTTAAAATATTAAAAATACTAAAAAGACACCTTTAAAAACAAAAAACGTAAACTAAACCGGACAAAAATTATTAAAATAAGTAAAAAAAAAAAAAAAATGAATGAAACAAAACAAAAAAATAATAAGACATATTCAAGTAAAGTAAAACTGGACCAACCTATTCAGCGGCAATGCCAAGACTGGAGATAAAAGAAAGAAACTAAGAAAGGTACAGTGTGACAGCAGAGGTTTGACTATTCAACAAGGGGACGAGTCGTTTAATCATTAACGATTCTAAGATTGTCAAATCGTGGCTGTTGGAAGCTCGTCCTACAACTGTAAAGTCCTTGTTTTCAATGGAGGTTTTACATATTTTCGAATGATTTCTAATATTAGAAAACTATGGGCTTGCAATTTTGCTGCCTGTCCTATAACTTACTCCACGATGTGAATCTATGCGTACCTTCAGAAGCCTCCTGGTGCATCCAATATAAGTTCCTAAATTACATTTAGGACAATTATAGCAATACACACACCCGGAGGACATATAAGGGCACAAACGATCTTTAAACTTGAATAATGACCCAATGGTAACAGGATTAATGGGAATCAATTGAACCTTAATAGCTCCAAACTTATTTTGGATATGGTGGGAAAATGTTTTCCTAAAAGCATCATCTAATAAAAAAGGGAACTTAGCATAAAAATTCATTTTAGGAACATTAAAATTAGGCATTCTTAGCGAGAAGTACTTGTCTAAAAGCAAGCAAAGTGTAAGACCAGTTCAGATGGGAAGCCGTTTTCTTTAAAATATTTGCATAAAATATAGATAACTGAAATTAAGCTTTTCCTGAAAGTACTGACGAGGGAAAAAACCTAAATCTTATTCTAATAAGAAATAAAATATAGATTTATCGCATATCACTACAAGAAATTCCTATATTTGTTTTCTATTTCGACTCGAATTATAGACAACTAAAATCAAGCTTTTCTTGAAAGTACTGACAAGGGAAAATAGTTAACTTTTATTCTAATTAGATATAGGATATAGATTTATCAAATTACAGTACAAGAAAGTCCTATATCCGAGTTCTATTTCGATTTAAAATGTAGAGAGCTAAAATTAAGCTTTCCCTGAAAGTACTGACAAGCTAGATCAAAGTTTACGCAAAGGATAAGGCTTAAAATTTAATATTTTGATAAGATATAAAATATATATTTCGATTCAATATATAGGTAAATGCGATGGTTTGTTTGAAAATACTATAACAGACATCAAGATGACGAAAGGAAAAACCTAAACTTTTATGATTATAATTCCACCTTTACCTCAACTTATCTTCCTGATTCAGGTGTGGGACATATTAAATTATGATTTTTCACAACGCCTAGGGAAACGATTATAACCTCAAGCTTTAAAGACCATAATCCATCATTATTTCTCGCCTAATGGACATATATATATATATATATATATATATATATATATATATATATATATATATATATATATATATATTTGATTTTAATGTGTCATTCCATACATGAGTATATTTTGAATAACTTGATCACGAAATATATAAAACGCGATGCTATGGATAAGTCAAGACTATAGGCAAGACTTTTTTTTCAAATAAATAACTAAATAAAACTGTAAATGCTTTTGATTTTCTGGAATTTGTCAATCTTTCCTTAACACGTTCCATAGTCTTCCCAATTTTTTTTCTTCAAAATTATAACCATTGGCTTCATTCTTCTTATATTCGGTTTCTTTTACACACAGGACAACGATTCAGTTTTTGTACAGTACCGATCGAGGTTACTCGTTTTTACAGCACTTATATATTATTTACCTCGGAGAGGAAGGTTCAGATACCATAAAACCAGGAAGGTCCAGATACCACAAACCAGGAGTGTTCAGATATCATAAACCAGGAGGGTTCAGATCCCATTAACCAGGAAAGTTCGCCTACCATAAACCAGGACGGTTCAGATACCATAAACCAGGAGGGTTCATATACCATAAGCCAAGAAGGTTCAGGTACCATAAATCAGGAAGGTTCAGGCACTCCAAAAACCAGGAAGGTTCAGGCACACCATAAACCAGGAAGGTTCAGGGACCATAAACTACGAAGGTTCAGATACCATATACCAGGAAGGTTCAGAAACAATATAATTTAATGTACTTAGTTTAATAAATACTTTAGGTATCAAGAGCTATGAATAGATCATACAAGAAAATCGAATGCATTTATAGTTTTATATAGTGATTTGTTTACAAAATGTAGCCATGTATACTCTGACACTTCTTTCATACACACACACACGCATATATATATATATATATATATATATATATATATTATATATATATATATATATATATATATATATATATATATAGTGAATGGCATTGTCGCTTCTAGAAAGTCGGATCTTTAATAAAAAGAGTATGGCCAGCAGAAACTTCAGCATTTTTTCTTTAAAACTTTATTTTCATCCAACGCCTACGTTACGGGATACAAATCCCATCTTCAGGGCTAAAAACATATATATATATATATATATATATATATATATATATATATATATATATATATTATATATATATAGAGAGAGAGAGAGAGAGAGAGAGAGAGAGAGAGAGAGAGAGAGAGAGATATATATAGTATATATATATATATATATATATATATATATATATAAGATATATATATATAGATATATATATATATATATCTATATATATATCTATATATATATAATATATATATATATATATATATATATATATAAAATATCCAGAGTTCAAGTCCCATCACCCCCAGCATGTGATTCTCATACCCCCATGGGGTATGGATACCCCGCTGTTTAGAACCCCCCTTGTCACGATTTTAGGAGGAATAAATAGGTCTTTTTACCGACATTAAGAGAATGCTGTTTTCATGCAAAATAATTTGCAATACAGGATCGTATTCATTTCAGAATAGAAAAGGGTTTGTTAATCGTAATAAAAAAAAAACCAGTAAACTGAATGCTTTCAATATATCAATAATGTTAATGTTAATTTTTAATAGGATATTTTGCTACATTACTGCAAAAGTTTGGTCCGCTATTTTATAATAAAAAAGTATTTTCTATATTTTTATACACATATATAAATATATCTATATATATATATATATATATATATATATATATATATATATTATATATATATATATAATAGTATGTATTTATGTATTCATATCTAAAGTATGTATATTTCCTCGCTCATATGATCAGATCTTCAACTCCCTAAAATGAAAACTAGCGAATTATTAGAACAGCCTCCATCAAAACACCAGAAACACCCGCTCCCGAGTGTAACGAGTTTATTCAAATGTCCGTCCCATTTCCGTCTTCAGAAGCCTTCTTAACACGAAAGACCCAAAACGTTGCTGCTTTCGAAAACGTTGTCGAAAGCGTTTGCCTCCATAATTCCTCTTGGAAACTGGCGCCAGCTCTTGAAAACCTTGCGTTTTCATGAATAAATGAGAGCCGTTGCAGGGGATATGAAATCCTAAAGGAACGACAAACGTGTCGTCTTCCATTTTATTTCGTTACTCGATAGGTTCGTTTTACGTCCTGCATAATATTCGTGGAAACTGGCGAATTATTTCTTTTTTATTTTGTCTGTACCTTTGCACCTTCACCCGGTCCTCGAAAGCGTCGAGTTACCATGAATAAATGAAGAGACGTTGCAGGCATATGAAATGCTAAAGGAACGACAAGATTTTGGTGTTTGGAAGTTCCTCTCATAATGTGACAAGTTTTAGTACTTTGATGTTTTACTTTATTTTTTCTTATGTTTTTTCTCTTATTGTTTATTGTTCGGTTGTTCTTGGTTACCAAACTATATTACTTTAATGTTTGTCTTTTTAGCTTAATTGTCTATCTAACAGGTTTATATTGCATATGAATCAGACATGTGAACTTTGGTGATTTTTTATCTACTCTTAGAATTTTCATATGCATCATGTAATACGTAAACAATATTCTCATATTTACTTAAAAGTTAAGATTCATCATTCCTTAAAAGACAATTTCTTTCTTACTGCAGAAAATAATAATTTGAGTTAAAAAATTACCTTATGAAAGATGTGCATTTTTGCCGATTATCGTAATGTACAAATACACGAGTATATATATGTGTGTGTGGGAGTGTTTGCATATATATGAATATAATATACATACATACATACATTCATACATACATATATATATATATATATAGTATATATATATATATATATATATATATATATATATATATATATATATATATATATATAAAATATATATATATATATATATATATATATATATCTATATATATATATATATATATATATATATATATATATATATATATCGAACTACATATGTCCTTTTAATATCTAATTCGCTCTACCTCGGAATTTAATATATTTTCATATATGCTTAACCGAGGGGGGGGGAATTTATTAAGCGATAATAGAATTGGCCATCGACAGGCGCGAACCAGCGACTTCCCAATCCCAGGACTGGCAGTGAAGCCTTAAACCACCCCGACACCGCAAGAGATATGAGTTCATGCCGCCTCCTACCTGAAATATATTATTATATATATATATATATATATATATATTATTATTATATTATAGTAATATAATTATTATATTAATATATATAGATTATTATATATATATATATAATTTATATATATTATATATATATTGACGTTGGTATTCAGCAATAAAATTCCTTCGTCTACTGAAGAAGATGAGGTTCTAAGCTCTTATGATCCCCTAAGATTCTTTAAAAGCTGTGAGTGTGGGATTTAGTATAATACATCGAGTGGCGTAGCTTAATCGTCTCCATAACTTGTTTGTTTATCCTCTTTGTAAAATTACTGAAGCTTGTAAAGTGTATTCATGACTCTTTGAACTTTTATAGCGAGATCAAAAGCATAGCTTTGTGATGGAGATATACGCCGATGAATCTATTATTGGATGTATGTATATTATATATATATATATATATATATATATATATATATATATATATATATATATATATATATATATATGCATATAAAAACACTGTATCGTGCTTCTAAGATATCAATAGAGGGATCCACAGTAATATCCTTGTTTATCTAGATATAATATATTTGTACAAAGCTTAAAGCTTTCGTCCATCCTCCTGTGGACTTGATCACTAAGCAAATGAGACATGGTATTTGGTTGAAGAATTCCAAATAAACATAAACAGACAGCGAATTATGGAAAGGCAAACGACCCAATGACTTGTTCGAATTTTTAACCTTGTTAATGTTCTTTGTCTGTTTGTTTATGTTTATTTGGAATTCTTCACCAATACCATGTCTCATTTGCTTAGTGATCAAGTCCACAGGAGGATGGACGAAAGCTTTAAGCTTTGTACAAATATATTATATCTAGATAAACAAGGATATTACTGTGGATCCCTCTATTGATATATATATATATATATATATAATATATATTATATATATTTAGGTATATATATATATATATATATATATATATTTTATTATATATATTATATATATATTATATATATTATATATATATATATATTTTATAAACCAATTTATGTATGTATATATATATATATATATATATATATATATATATATAGATATATATATATATATATATATATATATATATATACATACATATATATATGGAATAAGGTATACATGTTATACACACAAATACACACACAGAGACACACACAACATACTATATATATATATATGTGTGTGTGTGTGTGTCTGTATATATATATATATATATATATATATATATATATATATATATATATATATATATATATATATATATATATGTGTGTGTGTGTGTGTGTGTGTGTCTGTGTGTCTCGTGTGTGTCTGTGTATTTGTGTGTATAATATGTATAATTTATTCCATTTAGTTTTATTACCATAGTCTCCTAATTACTAACCCTAAAAATGAATATCCCTAACTTATCAACTTTAAAAGTAATAGAAATAGATAGAATAACAAAGTATCTTCAATCAAAGAAAAACAAGGCATGATCTGACCCACAGCTTACTCAGGCCGCTTGCTAAAATCTATGGTCAAATAGTGTGTTGTTTCACCAACGAAAATTAAAATAAATAAACTATATTTTATTAAAAAATAATTATTCTGTACTGTTTAACATGCACATTATTTATTTTTTACATTTTCATTTTTAATAAATAAATCATAAATATCTTATCTTAAAACTCCTGTATCTTTAACTCAATGTGAAACACCTTTTTCTGACCTTTGTAGGCTTTCATAGTGTTTTCCTACCTACCCCTACCCCCCACCCCCACAACAACAACAAGTTTGTTTACTCCCTTAGTGAGCAAAAACCAATTTAAACGAAATAAATCAAGTAAAAAAAATGCATCGAGTTTCTTCAGGGCAATCGAGTTTTCTGCACATCGTATAATGCTGTATAAAACCATCAGTAAGATATATTCAAATATCCAGAGACCAAGTCCCATACCCCCAGCATGTGGTTCTCATACCCCCCAAGGGGGTATGGATACCCCCTGCTAAAAACTCCTGATCTAGAAGAACGCACTGTTTTTACCTGGCAATGTTTACTGAATGGAGGTTTTCTGTAGTTTATTCATTGACTGCACAAGTAGGCAAAGAGCATATTCATTCCTGAATTCACATATATCGGTTTATTTCCGATTCCATCATATCTATTTATTTGTTTATTTACTTATTCATTTCCTTTTCCTATAACTTGTCTCTATCCACAGGCTGATTTGGTTTTGGAGACATTTTGGATTTATCATAGTCTGTTGACTGTGTCCGTTTTCAGGTAAAGATTTAAGCAATGAAGAAAGAATCCAAGCCTTTCCATCATGTTAGATTGACAGGGGGCAGACGTTGTAATTTACTCACTGAAAAGAATGGGATTATTTTTATTTTCTTAAAAGGTCACATTCTCAATTGGCACGTCATTAACAAAAGCACCCAGAGCTTAAAACGTTGTTTACAGGAGAGGTGATAAAAAGACTGCTTGGGTAATGGAGCTCATTTTACATGTAAAATGCGATTACCAGACTTCCATTACCAGATTGAAAAGAAATTGTCTGATGATATCCCTGTGACCTCTCGCACCAGCTAATTAAATCTTGAAAACAATGGTGCCTCTAGTAACTAAGAAATCTCTCTCTCTCTCTCTCTCTCTCTCTCTCTCTCTCTCTCTCTCTCTCTCTCTCTCTCTCTCTCTCTCTCTCTGGAAAGAACGAATAGGAGATTGTGGTTGTACTTATACATATAAAAAAGATAGTAATAGTAGTGTAGGAGATAAGAGGCAATTCGAAAAGCTATTAGATATGCTACTAGAATACAACATTCAACAAGAAAGGAAAATACTTTAGACCTAGTATTTGTGAACGAGATGAATTATGTTAAAGAAATAATAGTTTATAATGCGAGTATTTCAGACCATAATGTCATAGAATTAACAGTCCATTCCAAAGCAAGTGAAAACAGAGATAAGCAAGAAATTAAAAAGTGGGAAGGATATGGAAAATACAACTACTACAGTAAAAATATAAAATGGTCAGAAATAAATGAAGAATTAAACAAAGATTGGGATAATATTTTCGTAAGTGATGACATAAGGGTAAATACGGAGATATTATATAAAATATTAGAGAAAATAGTGGATAAATATATACCAGAGGAAGAAAAGTAAACATCAGTCATGCATACCAAGAGACAGAAGGATCTTGTTCCAGAAAATCAGAAAGTGGAAAAAAGGTCTTGCAAAAGAAAAAGAAAAAAAATGCATGGAAAGTTATAGAACTAAAAAGTAAGATAGAAAATGCAGAACAAAATATTATACAATCAAAAGAAAATGAAAAACGGGACTTGGAAGAAAAAACCCTAATAAATATCAAGCAAAACCCCAAACTATTATACTCATATGCGAAAAAGATGAATAAAAGAAGAATAGAAATAGGCCCTCTAAGAATTGAAGGGAGATTAACGAATGAAAAAAAAGGAAATTTGCAACATACTGGCAGAACGATATAAGAGAGAATTCACCCCTAGAATAGCTAATGAAGATACTGATATAGAAGTAAGGGACGAAAATAGTGAATATTTAGCTGACATAGAAATTCATGAAGCTGATATTGTTCAGGCAATTAATGAAATTAAAAATGGAGCTGCAGCAGGGCCCGATGGAGTTCCTGCTATTTTGTTAAAGAAAGTAGTTAATTCTATCGCAAAGCCACTTGCAATATTATTAAGACAAAGTGTAGATACAGGGAAGATTTATGATGAGCATAAATTAGCATATATCACCCCTACTTTCAAAAGTGGATCAAGACTAGAGGCAAGTAATTATAGGCCTGTGAGTCTAACATCACATATTATGAAAGTGTATGAAAGGGTAATGAAGAAAAATATTATGAAACATTTAATAAAAAATAATTTGTTTAATATAGGACAACATGGTTTCGTACCCGGAAAAAGTACACAAACCCAACTGTTAGTCCACCGTGAGAACATATTCAAAAATATGAAAAGCGGAAATGAAACAGATGTGGTTTATCTAGACTTTGCAAAAGCTTTTGACAAGGTAGACCATAATATATTAGCGAAGAAAATTAGAAAACACAATATCGTGGATAATGTAGGAAGATGGTTAAAAGAATTTTTACACAACAGAAAACAGATAGTTATTGCAAACGATGAGAAATTGGATTAAGCCAAGGTAATATCCGGTGTGCCACAAGGTACGGTGTTAGCTGCAATACTGTTTGTTATTATGATTGAAGACATAGACAGTAATGTTAAGGATTCGGTAGTGAGTAGTTTCGCTGATGACACAAGAATAAGTAGAGAAATTACTTGTGATGAAGATAGGAACGCTCTACAA
>NC_061100.1:30012319-30044819 GCF_015104395.2 Macrobrachium nipponense
TCATCAAAAGGTTAAGAACCCTTGCTTTATGGTATCTGAACCTTCCTGGTTTATGGTATGTGAATCTTCCTGGTATTTGGTATCTGAACCCTCGTAGTTTATGGTCCTTGAACCTTCCGGTTTATGGTATGTGAACCTTCCTGGTTTATGGTGTGCCACCTGAACCTTCCTAGGTTTGGTACCTGAACCTTCCCGGTTTATGGTATATGAAACCCTCCTGGTTTATGGAATCTGAACACTCCTGGTTTGTGGTATCTGAACCTTCCTGGTTTTATGGTATCTGACCTTTCTCTCCGTGGTAAATAATATATGAGAGCTGTAAAACGAATAACCTCGATCGGTACTGTACAACAACTGAATCGTTGTCCTGTGTGTAAAAGAAACCGAATATAAGAAGAATGAAGCCAATGGTTATAATTTTGTATGCAATGACACATTAAAATCAAAATATATATATATATATATATATATATATATATATATATATATATATTATATATATATATATATATGTCCATTAGGCGAGAAAATAATGATGGTATGGTCTTTAAAGCTTGAGGTTATATCGTTTCCCTAGGCGTTGTCAAAAATCATAATTTAATATGTCCCACACCTGAATAAGGAAGATAAGTTGAGGTAAAGGTGGAATTATAATCATGAAAGTTTAGGTTTTTCCTTTCGTCATCTTGATGTCTGTTATAGTATTTTCAAACAAACCTTCATCGCATTTACCTATATATTGAATCGAAATATATATTTTATATCTTATCAAAATATTAAATTTTAAGCCTTATCCTTTGCGTAAACTTTGATCTAGCTTGTCAGTACTTTCAGGGAAAGCTTAATTTTAGCTCTCTACATTTTAAATCGAAATAGAACTCGGATATAGGACTTTTTTGTACTGTAATTTGATAAATCTATATCTTATATCTTATTAGAATAAAAGTTAACTATTTTCCCTTGTCAGTACTTTCAAGAAAAGCTTGATTTTAGTTGTCTATAATTCGAGTCGAAATAGAAAACAAATATAGGAATTTCTTGTAGTGATATGCGATAAATCTATATTTTATTTCTTATTAGAATAAGATGTAGGTTTTTTCCCTCGTCAGTACTTTCAGGAAAAGCTTAATTTCAGTTATCTATATTTTGCATGGAAATGAAATCCAGGAAAATGGATGCCATAGATCTCAGCACTAATCAGTCCTATACATTTCATAGGATCAGAATACTCATATCTATTCGTATTTCTAAATACTGCAGTTTGTCTCGATTCTTTTGTTCATATCTTTATAAATAACTAATTTAAACATTCTCCATTTTTTGAACAGATGAATAAATGCAGTGCCTCAGCAACGCACCCAAACAAAATCGTTAAAATATACAAACTCGACAGATTCTTCGAAAGAGTATAATCGTATTTAAGGAATGATATTCATTCGATTTCGTATATTTTAACTAATTCCTTTAGTTACATCGTAGAGGCATTCCTATATTCGTTGTATTTAGTTATCATTTTGATCAAATGGGAAACTTCAGTTTATCTCTTAATAAATAAAAAGGAAAATGAGCAGACGACCTTATTCTATCTTGGAAAACTTATATACTATATATATATATATATATATATATATATATATATATGATATATATATATATATATATATATATATATATATAGACGTAATTATGATGCTGATTCCTTTCTTGATTTTATAATGTACAACATTCCAATGTTAAGTTTACCCGGAAAAAGAAAGAAATTGAAAATCAGCTTTCTTTTTTAGACGTCCTTGTTTTAAGACAAAATAATATTTTTACACCACGATTTTTTAGGAAAAGAACGTTCACGGGCTTAGGGTCAAATTTTTATAGTTTCTGTTCTTTTAATTTTTAAAATTAATTCTGTTTTTACTCTCCTCCACAGGGCTCTTACGCTAACTTCTGATATGTTTCTGTTCCAAGATGAGATCGCCATTTTATGCAAATATTTTAAAGAAAACTGCTTCCCATCTGAACTGGTCTTTAAGACACTTCGCTTGCTTTTAGACAAGTACTTCTCGCTAAGAATGCCTAATTTTAATGTTCCTAAAATGAATTTTTATGCTAAGTTCCCTTTTTTATTAGATGATGCTTTTAGGAAACATTTTCCCACCATATCCAAAACTAAGTTTTGGAGCTATTAAGTTCAATTGATTCCATTAATCCTGTTACCATTGGGTCATTTATTCAAGTTTAAAGATCGTTTGTGCCCTTATATGTCCTCCGGGTGTGTGTATTGCTATAATTGTCCTAAATGTAATTTAGGAACTTATATTGGATGCACCAGGAGGCTTCTGAAGGTACGAATAGATTCACATCGTGGAGTAAGTTATAGGACAGGCAGCAAAATTGCAAGCCCATAGTTTTCTAATATTAGAAATCATTCGAAAATATGTAAAACCTCCATTGAAAACAAGGACTTTACAGTTGTAGGACGAGCTTCCAACAGCCACGATTTGACAATCTTAGAATCGTTAATGATTAAACGACTCGTCCCTTGTTGAATAGTCAAACCTCTGCTGTCACACTGTACCTTTCTTAGTTTCTTTCTTTTATCTCCAGTCTTGGCATTTCCGCTGAATAGGTTGGTCCAGTTTTACTTTACTTGAATATGTCTTATTATTTTTTGTTTTGTTTCATTCATTTTTCTTTTTTTTAACTTATTTTAATAATTTTTGTCCGGTTTAGTTTACGTTTTGTTTTAAAGGTGTCTTTTTAGTATTTTAATATTTTAAGTTTGTAATCATTGTGCAACTTTTAAATCTCAAATTCTCAGCTTTATTGTAATTTATTTTATGCTTCCTATTTTGTACAGCCCTCGAAAATGTAATGAAGACATTACGAAACGTCGGGGATAAATTGACCCTTTTATCAAGTCTTTATGTCCTTCTCCTCATTGATGTATATCCGGCGGTGGCCACCGCTGTTTGGATGTATACATATATATATATATATATATATATATATATATATATATATATATATATATATATATATATATATATATAAAGTCATAAAATTTACACTGCGAAAGAATTCATCGAGATTCAGATGCAAAGGAAAAGTCTGAACCATAATTATCTGCAGCAGCCTGATCACGCTTCATTAGGCAGAGAGGGCTGCTAAGAAATTCTTGAATAGAGCAATTTCAGAGACGAAAACTCTGGTAAGCTTTTTTCTTTTTTTTAAACCAGAAGCTAATCTGTTAAATGGGGCTTTCAAATTACAGAGACATTTAGCAGTGATTGAGGGCACATTTTGTAATCTTCTTTAAAGCAATGTAATGATAGATATTTTACTGTTGCCACAAAAATGGGATTGGGTTTTAAAAGGCTTTGACATACCTTTTAATTTAGCTCTTAAATTTCAAATGCTCCTTAAGTGTGGAAATATAAGTCCTATGTGTATTGCTGAGATAAATGATTGCATATTATTCTCTCTTTCTTTTTTATCTTTAATAGTCACTATATATATACTTTCTCTTCATTTTTATTCAGACAGTTCTGCTCCTGAAGAAGTGGACGATTGTAATCTGTTAGCTAAATTTGTTTAGGGTGTTTGACTGTGTATATGTTGCGTGTGAGTGTGTACGTATTTCTTTTCTTTTGTCATATTTCCTCTAACTTTATCAGATCATGGCAAGAAAAAACCTCTCCATAAAAAGGGGATGTCCAGCATCGCATCTGCAGATATCCAATAAATACTAAATGAAGATTGAAGTCCAGGTTTTAAAGCCAAAAACGCTGAATTTCACAATAGCTTTTTTTTTTTTTTGCTTCTGACATTTCATATTATTTCTTTTGTGAATACTGTGTGAAAAAAACTAGTAAATTAATAACCAGCTCATACAAAGGGATTTTAACTAAACAGTAATTCACATTAAATTATAGTACCCTCTTAGCTAAAAGGTTTTATTTAGAAACTTGGCGATAACAAGATCATGAACGCTGTAAACTGAACATAAATTGAATCAGCAATCCATCTACAGATTATAGTTGTTTATTTTGCAATTTCTAATGTGAAATTGTTGTTAACACTACGCAACTTTATACGATTGGGCTGTTGGTTCATATCGTATGTTTCTTTGTTTGTTAATGAGCTAACGCAATGATTGCTTGTGAGTTTACGCAGTTTATTATAGGTGTACAACCTTGTTGATAAAGGCTTACCATGAGGCTGACGACAGGTGATTAGATTTTGGGATAGATAAGAATGCAACGTTTGAGGCTAATGAAATCTTATGAAGTCAACCGGTTTTTTATTTTTTTTTTTATTTTATTATTTATTATTATTATTATTATTATTATTATTATAGTTTATTATTTATTATTATTATTTTTATTAATTTTATGTTATTATTATTATTATAAAATCAACTCGCTTAATTCTGCCATTCTTTTCAACAGCATTTGCCTAAAAGAGGGTCTTCTACCAAAATATTATTATTATTATTATTTTGTCTATCACAGTCTTCCAATTCGACTGTGTGGTATTTATAGAGTGGGGTTCCGGGTTGCATCCTGCCTCCTTAGGAGTTCATCACTTTTTCTTAATGTGTGCGCCGTTTCTAGGATCACACTCTTCTGCATGAGTCCTGGAGCTACTTCAGCTAATAGTTTTTTCCAGATTCCTTTTCAGGGACTTGGGGGATCGTGCCTAGTGTTCCTATGATTATGGGTACCATATCCTTCTTCTTTCTATTTTCAGATCTTGATACTTATCAATTTTTTCCAGTTCTTTCTCTTCAATTCTGGTGATCCATGGTATTGTGACATCAATGAGTGATACTTTCTTCTTGACTTTGTCAATCAACGTCACGTCTGGTCTATTTGCACGTATCACCCTATCTGTTCTGATACCAGGGTCACAGAGGATCTTTACCTGATCGTTTTCTATCACTCCTTTAGGTTGGTGCTCGTACGACTTATTACTGCAAGGTAGCTGATGTTTCTTGCACAGTCTCCAGTGGAGGGCTTTTGCTACTTAATCATGCCTCTTTTTGTACTGGTTCTGTGCAAGTGCCGGACATTCGCTTGCTATGTGGTTTATGGTTTCATCGTATTGCACTTCCTACATATGGGAGAGATGTTATTTCCCTTTATCGTTCTGTGAACATATCTGGTTCTTAGGGCCTGATCTTGTGCCGCTTTTATCATTCCTTCTGTTTCCTTCTTGAGCTCTCCCATCAGTAGCCATTGCCACTGTCATCGCGGCTAGTTCTTCAGTCTGTCTCATGTATTGTCCGTGCATTGGTTTGTTGTGCCATTCCTCTGTTCTGCTTGTCATTCTCCTGTCTCTGTCTTGCGGTTCTTCGTCTACTTTTATCAGTCCTTCTTCCCATGCACCCCTGAGCCACTTGTCTTCACTGGTTTTCAGATATCGCCCCAGTGCTCTGTTCTCGATGCTGACGCAGTCCTCTATGCTTAGTAGTCCTCTCCCTCCTTCCTTTCGTGTTATGTATAGTCTGTCCGTATTTTCTCTTGGGTGTGGTGCTTTATTTATTGTCATATTCCATTCCACTATTCCTGCGCTGTATCTGATTAATGCCACTGCCCATATGTTTATGGCTTTTATCATATTTCCGGCGATGATGTTTGACTTGAGTATCGCCTTGAGTCTTTGCATATATTCTTTCCTGATCGTGTCCTTCATCTCTTGGTGTTTTATATCCCCTCCTTTAATTATTCCCATGTATTTGCATCCCGTCTTCTATGAGTTTGATGTTGTTACCATCTGGTAGCTTTATCCCTTCAATCCTTGTTACTTTGCCTTTTTGTATGTTGAATAAGACACAATTTTCTATTCCAAACTCCATCCTGATGTCCCCAGATACAATCCTTACAGTCTGGATTAAGGTATCTATTTCCTTGATGCTCTTACCATACCACTTGATGTCGTCAATGAACATCAGATGGTTAATTCTTTTCCCTCTTTTCTTGAGTTGGTACCCGGCATCCATCTTCTGCACTACTTTTGTCATGGGAATCATGGCTACTACGAAGAGTAGTGGGGACAGTGAGTCGCCCTGGAAGATCCCTCTCCTGATATTCACCTTTGCTATTCTTATTCCAGAGCTTATAAGTATTGTATTCCAGTTGCACATTGAATTTGTGAGGAAGCTGATGTTGTTTTTCTCTGCCCCATATATTTTCAGGCATTCTATTAACCATGTGTATGGTATCGTGTCGAAGGCTTTCTTATAGTCTATCCATGCCATGCATAGATTTGGTTTTCCTTCTCCTAATGTTCTTCATTACCATTTTGTCTATAAGGAGCTGGTCTTTTATGTCCCCACACTTCCTTCTGTAGCCTTTCTGTTGGTGGGGGATGGTGTTTGTCTCCTCTAGGTACTTGTATAGCCTTTCACTGATGATACCTGTTAGTAACTTCCACAATATTGTAAGGCAGGTGATAGGCCTGTAGTTACTGGCTATATTTTCCTTACTCTTGATTTGAGATACAAATCATCATTATTATTTTATTTTTTTTTTTTTTGCTCTATTACAGTTCTCCAATTCGACTGGGTGGTATTTATAGTGTGGGGTTCCCGGTTGCATCCTGCCTCCTTAGGAGTCCATCACTTTTCTTACTATGTGCGCCGTTTCTAGGATCACACTCTTCTGCATGAGTCCTGGAGCTACTTCAGCTCTAGTTTTTCTAGATTCCTTTTCAGGGATCTAGGGATCGTGCCTAGTGCTCCTATTATTATGGGTACGATTTCTACTGGCATATCCCATATCCTTCTTATTTCTATTTTCAGATCTTGATACTTATCCATTTTTTCCCTCTCCTTCTCTTCAACTCTGGTGTCCCATGGTATTGCGACATCAATGAGTGATACTTTCTTCTTGACTTTTGTCAATCAACATCATGTCTGGTCTTATTTGCACGTATCACCCTATCCGTTCTAATACCATAGTCCCAGAGGATCTTTGCTTGATCGTTTTCTATCACTCCCTCAGGTTGGTGCTCGTACTACTTATTACTGCAAGGTAGCTGATGTTTCTTGCACAGGCTCCAGTGGAGGGCTTTTGCCACTGAATCGTGCCTCTTTTTGTACTGGTTCTGTGCAAGTACCGGGCATTCGCTTGCTATGTGGTTTATAGTTTCATTTTTCGTATTGCACTTCCTACATATGGGAGATATGTTATTTCTGTCTATCGTTCTTTGAACATATCTGGTCTTTAGGGCCTGATCTTGTGCCGCTGTTATCATTCCTTCAGTTTCCTTCTTTAGCTCTCCCCTCTGTAGCCATTGCCATTTGTCATCGCTGGCTAGTTCTTTAGTCTGTCTCATGTATTGTCCGTGCATTGGTTTGTTGTGCCAGTCCTCTGTTCTGCTTGTCATTCTCCTGTCTCTGTATATTTCTGGGTCTTCGTCTACTTTTATTAGTCCTTCTTCCCACGCACTCTTTAGCCACTCGTCTTCACTGGTTTTCAGATATTACCCCAGTGCTCTGTTCTTGATGTTGACCTCTCTACTTAGTAATCCTCTCCTCCCTTCTTTTTTCCATTTCGTGCCTATGTATAGTCTGTCCGTATTTGCTCTTGGGTGTTTTTTAGTGCTTTGTGTATTGTCATATGTTTCCTGTTTTTCTGATCATTGCTGCGGTGTTCTGCCTTCGTCCATTATCCACTATTCCTGCGCTGTATCTGAATTAGCTGCCACTGCCCATATGTTATGGCTTTTATCAATTTTCCGGCGTTGATTTTGACTTGAGTATCGCCTTGAGTCTCTGCATATATTCTTTTCCTGATCGTGCCCTTCATCTCCTGGTGTTTTATATACCCTCCTTCCATTATTCCTAGGTATTTGTATCCAGTCTCATCTATGTGTTTGATGTTGCTCCCATCTGGTAGCTTTATGCCCTCAGTTCTCGTTACTTTGCCTTTTTGTATGTTGACTAAGGCGCATTTTTCTATTCCAAACTCCATCCTGATGTCCCTAGATACAATCCTTACAGTCTGGATTAAGGTATCTATTTCCTTGATGCTTTTACCATACAGCTTGATGTCGTCCATGAACATCAGATGGTTGATTCTATTGCCTCTTTTCTTGAGTTGGTACCCGGCATCCATCTTCTGTAGTACTTTTATTATTATTATTATTATTATTATTATTATTATTATTATTATTATTATTATTATTATTATTATTATTATTATTATTATATTATTATTATTATTATTCAGAAGATGAACCCTATTCTTATTAGAACATGCCACCAAAGGGGACATTGACGTTGAAATTTAAACTTCTAAAGAATTTGGTATTCATTACAAAGAAGTAACACAAGGCATAGGAAATACAGAAAAAAAGTTATCATTTATTAAAAAAATTAAAATAATAAAATAATAGATAAAGAGAGAAAAATGAGATAATGTAAGTGTTCCTACGTTCTTATGTACGGAAAACTCGTTCTCACATCTCAAAAAACATAATGACACTTGACCTATGCAAAACTGTATTATAAATCAACGATCTAGGTGTGTTCACCTGAAAAAAGGTTAACATGGACGAATCTACGCCACAGCTCATATTCTTAATTATCTACGTGTGATGAAATGGCGACTAGGTCTTTTGTGACCTTTATAATGAGAGGGCGACGTCGAGTGTCAATGATTTAATTAATGTCCTAATAAGTACAATTAGTAATGGTGGTGGGGGGGCGTTTGGTGTCAAATGATGAAAATGGCGAACGTGTCAGTGTGTAGTAAACAAGACGAGGTGATGTTTACTATATTTACTGAAAGAATTGTTCAGTTTTCTTATTAATCGAAATGATTTCCCATTGATGAAGTGTTTCACGAACTTAGAGAGGTTATTTATTGAGCAAAAACCGGATCAGAATATCATCGATATTAAGAAATGCAAGATTTTCTTGTGCTGATCACACCACAAGTCTTTAGACGACCGACATTACAAAAAAAGACAAAAAAAGTGTTTAATGATCATAAGAATGTTATTTATTGAATAAAAACAGGATCAGAATATAAGCAATAATGAGAATTGCAAGATTTTCTTCTGGTGATCAGTGCACAAGTCTTTAGACGACCGACATTACAAAAAAAGACAAATGAACTTTTCTTTTGCAGAAATGAATACGATCATATTCCTTGATTTCATATCTCGACTAACTTATGGCTACTAAAGATTCAATTAACTAAGATTTGCAGGCTTCCCATAAAATTTAGAAAACGTGAAAGTAGAAGGAAATATAGTTAAACTCATCCATAATCAATAAGAGAAGAGGTGTTTAATGGATGTTACAATAGAGCACTGTCCAAAATAATAACTGTAGATAAGGGAGGCATAAGGTATATACAGAGGTTTGAGAGATGGGAGAAAGTTTTTCTTTTCCTATATGAAAACATTGAAGGGAATTTTCCTCATGAATACAAATGAACAAATATCTAAGTATCATTCCATTCCGTACTTAAATGATCAAATAATACACTTATTTAGAACAAGTGAACCCAAGTGAAAGTAAGGAATAAAGAATAAGTGTCAGATCTTTATATTTTGACAGAGTTCTGTCACCTATCTACCCAGCAAGCAACCATACCAAAGCATCTGACGAGATCAACCATTGTCTAGAGATAAATAAAACTATCACAAACATTCTGGTTCAGCTGGCGTGGTTGCTAGTGTCATGGCATGTAGCTTAAATGTCGCTGGGTTCGCGAACCGCTCCTCCCCACCCCCGCCACAATGGTGATGAAAAATCACTGGCTCTGTATCAAGGTCAGTTACCGCTGTAGTGTCGGGTTTATGGTGGGAGGTTTGAAATAACATTCTTTGGAAGCTTGAATTTCAAGTCAGTGGCCCCTTTGGTGGGCTTGTTCCATGTGAATAGATTTCATCTACTGTAATAATAAAAATTCTGATGAAATATACATAATTATGCTCCTAGGCACTAAAGAAAATATCTATTGTTGCATCTGGAATCACCAGCGTGTAGAAAAGAGTTCAAATGTATATCGAGGTATTGAGTGTACCAAAAGCAATGAGAAAGCATACCTTTCAGGTAGTGGTTGCTAAAACGTCTGATAATTTGTAAAAGTATCAGATCTCGCGAGAACGTATCCTCGTTATGACAATGTAATGCCAAAAGTTTATCTTTTCACAAAAGACTGAATTCTGCTACCTATCTCAAGTTGCGTAAATCTTCTGCAAATATCATCTCAACATCTTCTAGTATAGGTATTTCTGACTTATTTTCGCTTATTCGGGGAGTAAGCCTACAAACTGTTTTGTTGTTCTTCTTGCTGTTATTGTTCTTGTTGTAGGGTTAGGAAATTCTAAAAAGGTCTGAAAAAGGTGTTTTGCCTTGAGTTAAAGACAGGAATTTTAGAATAGGATATTTATGATTTATTTATAATAAAGGTGTGAAAAATAAATAATGTGCATGTTAAACAGTATCAGACAATTATTTCTAATAAGATGTAGCGTAATTATTTCAATTTCCGGTGGTGAAACAACGTTATATTTGACTGTAGATTTTAGCACGCGCCTCGAGTAAGCTGGAGGTAGGATCACACACCTTATTCAGTTTTAGATCCTTGAATACAAATAGGATATCAAGCAAAAGAACCTTCACTGTGACTGGGTTGCCGAGAACTCATTTCTTTTCACACAAACAATATCTGCCCAGATAATGCGATGGAAAGTGCTTGCCCGTGATGGAAGGGAAGGAAATGAAGAGCAAAAAGTCGGAGTGAATATTAGGAATGGGTAAGGCAATGTCAGGAAATGGAAATTATTAAGGAGGCGTGAATGTTAGTTTTGTGGTGGAGAAATGGAAATTATTAAGGATGAGGCGTGGATGTTAGTTTTGTGGTGGAGAAATGGCATGGTATTGTTTAGATAATTACCTGGAGTAGACATGTCTATGAATGAGCTAAGGATGTGTTTATCACGTTCCTATGTACAATAGTAAATAAGAAAAACATATAAAAAACACCAATATTGATAGTACTTTATAGTGGCGAGATGGAGATGCATTTTGATAATTAATTTGCACGTTCCTATATACCATAATAAATAAGCAATAAATATAAAAAACACTCCTATTAATAGTACTTTATAGTGACGAAATGGAGATATATTTAGATAATTAGTTAGCACGTTCCTACGTTCCTATATACCATAATGAATAAAGAAAAAATATATAAACAGACTTCCATTAATAGTAGTGAAATGGAGATGTATTTAGATAATAATTAATTAGCACGTTTCTATATACAATAATAAATAAGAAATAAATATAAAAACAATTCCATTCATAGTACTTTATAGTGGCGAAATGGAGTTGTATTTAGATAATTAATGAGCACGTTCCTATATACTCTAATGAATAATAAAAAAATATATGCAAAAAACACTTCCATTAAACTGCTCATTTTTACACTAAAGGAGAATTCTTATAAAAAAAAAGTTTGCAATGACTAACAATTAGCACTCCAATTTGTGCCTCCAGTGATGAGAAAACAACCATTTTTGAAGGAACGAATATTCTATGTCATTTGTCTACTCACAACTGCTATCATATCAGTTTGATGAGTTAATTACAGTTGCTAATCGAGAGGTCATAATTTCATAATTAAGGAGCAATAATGAATTTTGCTAGGATCTAATGAATCTGTAAATCAGAGTTATTGAGCCATCAAACAATAAGGGTTGATGAAGGTAAAGAGTTTGCTGTCTTTCTAAGAGTGATATAAAAGTATTCATAAAACAACCATGGTTCGCAAACGGCCTGTTTTGTTAATTAATCTAATTCATTTCATAACAAGTAAGCTCTGTTAAAGATGAGATACTGGACAAAAATATATGATATACTTTTTCCTTATCCATTTAGTCCTTTCACAACTTCATTAATCATAATAAGTATATACCAGTTTTCTTAAAGTTCCCAAGACAAAAGCATATAGGATGAGTTGAATATCTTCAAAGTGTTTTATCAAATATTTCTTTAACCAAAACTGATATATGATAAAAAATGAAATCAAATTTTCTTCACTAAAGCAAATGTAAAGTTCGTCGATTGAATATCACCTCAGAACACAGAATGAAATATTAATCTGTGACAAAAGTCTAACGTTATCTCGTGGAGTTTTATTATTTATTTCATACGTGCTCAAAGCTAAGGTTAAATAATACGCTGTTTCACTAACGAAAATTTAAATAAATAAGCTATATTTCATTAGAAATAATTGTTCAGTATTACTTAACATGATATTTATCTATTTTTTACATTTTCATTCTACTAAATAAATCAGAAATATCCTGTCCTAAAATTCATGTATCTTTAACTCGACGCGAAACACCTTTTTCAGATGTTTTTGAGCTTTTCCATAGATATTTCTTACCCCTCCCCCCTACAGCCACAAAGTAGTTTATAGGCTTACTCCACGTGTAAGCGAAAAGTGTTTTTTCCTTGAGCAAACTCTTAGCTTTGACTGAAAGAAAGTATCCCCCAAAAAAGTAAAAATAGTAGAAAATAGGTTTCATAATATACAGCGAGGTAAGATAAGATGGAAAGATTAAGAAAACAACTGTTACAGTTATACCAATGAAACATTAAAGACAAAAGATAAAGAAAATGCCAATAAAACCCCAAGTTTCCAACTGTTCCATATATACAAATGGTTCTTGAAATATTAACCTCCCAATCAAAACTTAGTTCTACTAACGGAGGCGTTCCTGGACGATTTACCTGGAGCCAAAAGAGTTTGAAAAATCATGAGATGTTTATCCCGAGACGCAACCTCTTTTTTTCCTCGGTAATGCGCGCCGTTTGTACTTGTAAGAGATTACGCAGATCCCAATATATGAACAGACTGTGGGCTAATGCGGTAGCATACATCTCGCTGGTTTCATAATCAAATGAGACGAAATATGAGAGACGTTTTGCGGGCTGGCGTAAGATTAAGCTGAGTTCATAAATTGACGAGGAAATGTACCGTGTTCTCACAGTAATGAAAGCACTGAATACAATGCATTATTATTATTATTATTATTATTATTATTATTATTATTATTATTATTATTATTATTATTATTTTATTACTTATTAGTTGTTGTTGTTGTTGTTGTTGTTGTTGTTCTTAGTGGTCTACAACAATAAAAATGTTAAAATTTTCTGTATAATTTATAAACACTTTATTAAACTTTCGAACCCTTCTCGGAGTAAGCGCAAATGTACTTCTGAAGTTCTCATTGCTACGGTTATAAGCAAGAGAGAGAGAGAGAGAGAGAGAGAGAGAGAGAGGATGAGAGAGAGAGAGAGAGAGAGGTTCTCTTGGTAGAGCGACTTCGGGGCCAAGGAAAGAATGGAAGAAAAAGAAATCCGATAAGCATTATATCACGAATCGGATAAACGTCGAAAAGAGGGGAATATATCGTGGCCTCTAATATTGCACAATGCATTAGGCAAGACATATTGCCTCTTTTCCCGGTATACCGTAAATAACCTATGTCAAGGACTGGTATAGAAATATAATAAGTTTCAGTATTTCATCATTAAGACTGTTTATATGTTTTCATGTTTTCTTAATTACTCGCTTTTATAGGGCGGAAATAATACATGAAATTATTGTCAGGCATCTTCAATAAAGCATCTATTAACCTGATATATCTCCCAAATTAGAAAATATATAAAGGAGAAGAAACAAGTGTAACATGTAAATGGTCTCTCTACAATTACTGAAGAATGGCTTATAAGAAAAATAAAATAGAAAAACTCCTACACTTCTGCAGAACAGCTCACATTTTAGATGTTACTCACTACATTTTACGGTCAATGTAACATACGCCAGAGAAAACATTTAAGTGTCGACTGTTTTCAGTGGTATGTAAAAAAATATCCTTTTTTGTTTACAGAAAATAAAACTATTGTGTCGACTTTGTTGTCCGTCTGCACTTTTTTTTTTTTTCTGTCCGCCCTCAGATCTTAAAATCTACAGAGGCTAGAAGGCTGCAAATTGGTATGTTGGCCATCCACCGTCCATTCGTCAAACATACCAAATTGCAGTCCTCTAGCCTCCATAGATAATATTTCATTCTAAGGTAGAGAGAATTAGATATTAAAGGACATTTGTAGTTCGATATTTGTATATGAATCACGGTAATGTGATATGACTGATATAATGACTACGTGCGGGCAAAAGCACTACTACGCTACCGAGGACGAGATGGGCTTGTGCAGTCTCCAAAAACAAAAATACCTGCGCGCGACAGGTATTTCAGTTGGGAGGCGGCATGAACTTATATCTCTTGCGGTGGCGTAGTGGTTTTAGGCTTCACTGCCAATCCTGGGATTGAGAGTTCACTGGTTCGAGCCTGGCGATCGCCCATCCTATTATCGCTTAATAAAATTCCCCCTCGGTTAAACATATATGAAAATATATTAATTCCGAGGTAGAGAGAATAAGATATTAAAGGACATTTGTAGTTCGATATTTGTATATGAATCACGGTAATGTGATATGACTGGTATATATATATATATATATATATATATATATATATATATATATATATATATATTACGAGGTTAAAATGACGCCCGTTTAAATAATTGAGAGAACTCCTAACTGGGAAACGTTACCTACCTTTCATTGTTCCCTCTGAGTGTCATCTCTGAAGCTAATTGAAAATCAAATATCAAACTCTAGGCAAATTCAAACTCCCGCTATTACAAAAATATACTTTTTATTTGCCAAGAATAGCTAACATGAAAATGGAATAAATTGAGTTAAGAGTATCTAAAAAAAAAAGAACCTTAAACTATCATATTCTTCCCAAAATCATATTCAAGTAAGTACCCCCTCTTATCGCTTTCTGTCCAAGAATTCATAGTTTATCAAAAATCAATACAAGTCTAGAGAAAACCCATTTTTCTATATGGTGACTTCGAATCCATCTGAAGATGAGAAGATAATTATCAAACAATGAAATGTTAAAGTTTGTCAATAAAACGTGTGTCGCACCTCACTACCCCTCTTTAGAAGCTGAACTTAATGTCACTAGAAAGGTGTTAACTTTTCCAAAGTTTTCCACTTTTACCTTTTCCGACGGACCTCCGAGCGCCTTTTCTACGCCAAAATCACTTGTGTCCACTGTGACAGTTTGTCGTCTAATTGCCCATTAATTCACATAGTCGAGATTATTTCTCATTACTGTGACCCACGTACGTACGTACGCCCACCAACAGACGTAAGGATACACGCATGCTACATCTTAGAAACGCATGCGCGCTAGATTGTTCCCATGTCCTCGATAACTTTTCCCGTGGTTATCTCATGTCTCTGGAATGTATTCACGGTCTGGTTTATGCACATGGCGTATTTTCTATTTGTTTTTGATCTCAGCATTTCCGAGGAATCCAGCGTTAGAACCTGTTTCTAACCGGCAAGAGATAAGATTATCAACCAGTGCCTTACAGTATACATATATATTACATAAATAAACTGAGAGGTCAGAGTTATAGAGAAAGCGAAGGGACTTCTTTAAAATGTAAACTCTTGATAATTTGGCTCGTAATTTAATTCTCTCATTATAAAAGAAATTTCTAAGAACTGAAATAACAAGAGAAAAGACTCATCACCTAAACAGCATAATATAAAGAGAGCGCATGAATATGTATCCGTCCCTTTGAAGCAGAATTTTCGAAATAAGTCTGACGAGGTTAAACGTCCTGTGAAAAGCCTCGACTAGTGAGCCAGGCATTGTTAGGAGATAAAAAGAAGTTGGAAAAAAGCATCACAAAAAGAAGTTTCTGGGAGTCACGCGCCGGTTATGCCAGGAAATGCAGTCAACCATTTGGCCACAGGGTATATATATATATATATATATATATATATATATATATATATATATATATATATATTATATATATATTATATATATTATATTTATTCATGTATAACATACAGGCTCCCTCGTGTGTGTGTGTGTCATCGCGAGGACAAGGAGGAGGTTGAAACATCTTTCCTGTTCCCTAGTTCTCTGTTCGTCTTTGTCAGTGTTTTAAAAGAGTTTACATAATAGCATTTGCCATCCTTTAATATTCAGGAAAAAAATAGAGATTGTTAAATAATAATTCTTTTAGTTTTCTGTAAAAGAAAGCTACTGAGGTGGATATTTGTCTGTCAGTCAGCACTTTTTCTGTTAGCCTTCAGATCTTAAACACTACTGAAGCTAGAGGACTGCAAATTGGTATGTTGATCATCCACCCTCTAGTCATCAAACGTACCAAATTGCAGTTCTCTAGCCTCAGTAGTTGTTATATTTATTTCTAGTTTTGTAAATGAAATTTGTTTATAAAATAAAGCAATTTCTTTGTGATACGAAAAACGTATCATATTCTAAGACCACGCGTGAAAACATTATTCAACAGGGATTCTGTAAATCATTTGAGTAAAACTTAAATATGTTTTTGTTGTTGAGAGATAAACAGAATACAATAAACGGAGTTTTTCTTACAGAATAATTTTCTCTATGATATTTCCCTTTGCTAAACATACTGCTTGGATAATGTCAACAAAAGTAAAGCCTATTGATCACAAACATTAAAAAAGAATATATAAATACATAGAAAATATTGATTGTGTGTTATTATTATTATTATTATTATTATTATTATTATTATTATTATTATTATTATTATTATTATTATTATTATTATTATTTATAATTCACAGCATCTTTCTTTAAACACAATTTCCCATTAAAGGAAACTCAATCAAACGCAATCAGGAGAGACTAAGAACCAGGCCCCTAGAATTATTACAAACTTGCAACTTACAACAAATAAACTTCAACAGTCTCCAGCAGACGGTAATGTGTCGATCAGGCTCAGACTCCAGCTATGAGCAATGATGCCCTAATCACAGTGTGTCCTTCATATCACGAATTCGTGACACAGGTTTTAGCAAATTTGCAATGGTAAATGATGTTGTCCCAACCCTTCTCTCTCTCTCTCTCTCTCTCTCCTCTCTCTCCTCTCTCTCTCTTCTCTCCTTCTCCTCGTCTCTCTCTCTCTCTCTCTCTCTCTCTCTCTCGCTTTCTGTCTCTGTCTCTCTTAATAACTCTTCTCGATTGAACGGCTCCATCATGATTAATGTTCATGATGCAGATTTTGCAGTGCAGAGCAGCTGTTATTGTCCTTCTCCATAAATCAACGACCTCCACAAAGCGTCCTTTGTACGAGCGTCAGGGGAACGTATTTGGAGGAGAATGGCGGTTGTCAAATACTGTCTTGTAGCTTTCTAACAACATAAAATTGCCTTATGATGTCTTAGAATCAGGTTAGCTACGACATAGGAGAGCTGTTTGCTACTCTCTAGAAGAGGTAGAGTCCAGTTTTGCGGGCTGTTGCTTCTGCTGGAACAGTCCGAGTCCAGGTCTGGGGACTGCTGCTTCTGCTGGAACAGTTAGAATCCAGTTCTATGGACGGTTTTTTTCTGCTGGAACAGCTAGGGTCCAGTTTTGTGAACTGTTGTTTCTGCTGGAACAGTTAGAGTCCAGTTTTTTGGGCTGTTTTTTCTCCTGGAACAGCTAGAGTCCAGTTTCGTGAACTGTTGCTTCTCCTGGAACTGTTAGAATCCAGTTCTAGGGACTGCAGTTTCTTCTGGAACAGTTAGTCCAGTTCTTTGGACTGTTTCTCCTGCTGTTGCTGGAACCATTAGAGTCCAGTTTCGAGAACTGTTGTTTCCGCTGGAACAGTGAGAATCCCGTTCTTTGGACTGTTTCTTCTGCTGGAACAGTTGAAGTGCAGTTATTTGTGCTGTCGCTTCTGTTGGAAAAATTACACTACATAATCTCTTCAAAACTTGTCTTTTTTTCCTCTGAGGGAAGTTCCTTGCCCTTAGATTATATTAATAGATCCTATAGTAGACTCACATAAACGTTGTATCTGATGTGTAGGCCAGTCCCTTACGATGCTTCTGATTGGCTGTTGATAAGCCAGTCAAAGGTTTGGAAACTCTCAGTCTCTCTCGATAGTTCACACAGGCTGGATGTATGTTCCACCTCCCCTGATGGATAACGTCTTTCAAAAGTATCCCTCAGGAAAGGTGGCACATACATCCCGCCTATATGAATTCTCGAGAGAGACTAAGAGTCTCCAGCCCTTTGACTGGCTTATCAGCAGCCAATCGGGAGCGTCGTAAGGGACTGGCCTAGACATCAGATGCACCGTTCATGTGAATCTACTATAGTAGATCCATCTTTGAAAACCCAATTATCGTGCTTTGTTGTCCTTTCAAATTTTGGTGGTTGAAAGGTGACCCGTTCGTCATTCCTCTGAAACTAAAGAGGAGAATTCTACCTCGTGATGACCCCAAGATCTCTCTCTCTCTCTCTCTATCTCTCTCTCTCTCTCTCTCTCTCTCTCTCTCTCTCTCAAGATCAGCGTTTGTTCGCTAATCTGTTACTAGATATCAAAGGGTTTTGACATCCTCGTTAACTCTGGATATCCAATACGAATCTCTTTAAGATTTATTTCGAATAGAATTTTGTTGTTTTATTGCGAGACTTCTATGTCCCCTGCATTTATTCAGTAGTTGAAAATAAACAGGTCTCACTGTCAAAGAGATCAAATACCTTTATATCTAAATAGCCCCAATTTGTGAGGAATATATGAATTGTCGAACCTATTGTTACAGGCTTATGGATTTCTGTACGTTGGAGGTAGACATGACAGCGATTGGATGTTTAATGCCGCCAGTGGTATTATTAATAACATACAGGAATGATTTTGGAATGATTTACTAGTCGCTTAGAGCTGCATTTCATTTCCACATTCAGGCAATCTGTCAATTCACTGTTTATATTCAATGAATTTGTTTGAAAGACCTATAACTATAGTATATATTCAGAACAGTACGTATTTTATCAGATGCAATACACTTGAATATATATATATATATATATATATATATATATATATATATATATATATAAATATATATACATATACGTATATGTATCTATATATATATATATATATATATATATATTATATATATATATATATATAATATATATACATATATATGTATCTATATATATATATATATATATATATATATATATATATATATATATATATATATATATATATATATATATATATATATATATATATATATATATATATCTATATATATCTACTTTTTACTCTTACTATATCTCTCTCTCTCTCTCTCTCTCTCGTCTCTCTCCTCTCTCTCTCTCTCTCCTCTCTCTCTCTATATTTTATATCTATATATAATTTATATATATATATAGAGACTTGTAGGAGGAAGTATATCTTAGGTGGTCCTTAAAATACATTTATTACAACGTTTCAAAACACAAAGGTTTCATTTTCAAGCTGTAAAGACATAAAATAATAAAATTAATATTAAAAGCGTTAAATTACAAATAAAAGACATAATACATTATAAAAGATAAGATAAAAAAAAAATTAAAAACTAGTTAGCAGAACCAACCATCAGAGAGAAAGGGAAGACAGAAGTCAGAAGGAACAAACCAGAAATGACCGGCAACAGCTCACGTTAGGTAAAGAGTTGTCGAGAAAGACTGCGTGTTCAATTGAGAACAAGCTGTTTTAATAAACAAGGACTCCAGAATTGTCAGTAGTTTGCCATTCGGTGCCCGTCCCAATATTTCAAAATCTTTGTATTGTATATTCAGCTTGCATTTATTAGCGTGTTGTCTGATATTAGAAAATTCAGGATTAGCAAGTTTGTTACCAGGTTCTATAGCTACGCCCTTATGGCAATCAATTCTGACCCTCAGTAACCTCTGTGTGGATCCCACGTAGTCTTTCTCGACAACTCTTTACCTAACGTGAGCTGTTGCCGGTCATTTCTGGTTTGTTCCTTCTGACTTCTGTCCTCCCTTTCTCTCTTGATGGTTGGTTCTGCTAACTAGTTTTTAATTTTTTTTTATCTTGTCTTTTATAATGTATTATGTCTTTTATTTGTAATTTAACGCTTTTAATATTAATTTTATTATTTTATGTCTTTACAGCTTGAAAATGAAACCTTTGTGTTTTGAAACGTTGTAATAAATGTATTTTAAGGACCACCTGAGATATACTTCCTCCTACAAGTCTTCTATTTTTCGAGTTACTAGTAACCGCCATACCTCGGAACGCTATATATATATATATATATATATATATATATATATATATATATATATATATATATACTTATAATATATATATATATACATTTATAGTACTTACACACTTACAAATGATTGTGTTCATATTTAAATAATGCTTTTATTGGCGTTTATCTTCCCGGTATACCATTAGATTACGGTCACTTCCTCGTTGGACGAGTGTATTACGTACTCGCCTACCGATTCTGTGGTCGCGAGTTCGATTCTCTGCTCTGCCAACGTGGAATCAGAGGAATGTGTTTCTGCTGACTAGAAATTCATTTCTCGATGTAATGTGGTTCGGATCTCACGATAAGCTGTAGGTCTCGTTGTTAGGTAACCAGTTGGTTCCTAGCCACGTAAAAAATATCTAATCCTTCGGACTAGTCCTAAGATAGGTGTCAACAGCTCAGCGGTTTGGCTAAACTAAGATATACTTTAGAGCAGTCGAATGATTGGACATTGGATATGGCCGCTAAATCCGTTTAGAAATACAGAATTAATGTGGTCGATCGTAAAACATGATGACCAGTGAGGTCAGTGTTACGGATTCATGCCCGCGGAGAGTATTGTGTTTAGTTATTTTATAATGCTCCGGCTTTTTTTTTTTACTGCGCTAATTAACGGAAATTCGTTAGCTCTATTCTGTGCATATTCGCGATAGGAATATTAATACATAACAAAATTATGAGTAATTTGGGAGTTTCAAAATGTATTGCTTGCAGATTATGGTAATCTATTTTCAAATATATTTTTTTTCATTATGTATTTATGTGAGAGATATTATTATTTCTATGAAATTCACAATTACCATGAAAAATAATTACATAGTAAATTGTATATCACATTATTATTATTATTATTATTATTTTTTATTTTTTATTTTTTTTTTTTTTTGCTCTATCACAGTCCTCTAATTCGACTGGGGGTATTTATAGTGTGGGGTTCCGGGTTGCATCCTGCCTCCTTAGGAGTCCATCACTTTTCTTACTATGTGCGCCGTTTCTAGGATCATACTCTTCTGCATGAGTCCTGGAGCTGCTTCAGCCTCTAGTTTTTGCCAGATCCTTCTTATTTCTATTTTTTCAGGTCTTGATACTTATTCCATTTTTTTCCCTTTCTTTCTCTTCAACTCATGGTATTGCGACATCAATGAGAGATAGTTTCTTCTTGATTGATTATTATTATTATTATTATTATTATTATTATTATTATTATTATTATTATTATATTATTATTATTTATATAAAATATATATAAATAAATATATATTCCTATATATGTAAAAAGTATTGCTATTTTGGGTGATTGAGAAACGAAAATTTCTTTATGATCGTTAATTACCTTACATGGAGAAACATTCCTTGGAATTGGTAATTATCTCCGTAGTTTACTTTATAATTTCTTTGAATTTGTTTCCTTTAATTTGTTTGTTTTAATTTAATTCCGGTTTGTTCAATTATGTTTGAGGCTTTATTTTTCCTAATATCACCGTAAATAAAATTGTGCTAATTAACTGACCTCAACCTTCGTTGTGCAAACCAAAGTAAAGAGGAGTTAAAGATAACTACTAACTACCTTATTTTCTGAATATTCCGAGCCAAACAACTCTACGAAGAACCTCGAAGTCACGGTCGGAAGAAAAAAGCAGTCCAACACCAACCGTCAAGGAGTGAAGACTCTCCCTCGCCTCACCTTCCTTTTGGATATTTTATGGATTTACATTCTTCGTCGTAGTGCTGGACATTTTTTCAGGACAACACAACGATGGGACTCATTGTGTTCAGTGCTATGAATACTGATGTAATACATGAAGAATTAAATTATACCTCTACACCTCGTCTGATGAATATGGAGGCGACCTCAGTGATGGCTATGGAATTATCATATCCATTCTCTATTTCATCCTATGAAGTCACTATAAGGTGGGTCATTGTATTGATTGGCACAATAGTAGTGGCATTTCTTGGTGACTTTTATCATCCTCAAGTCAAAAAATAAATAAAGCCTTGAGCACAGTAATTGAAAATCGCTCGTGAAACTAGGTTTGTTTATAGGCTACTCTAATTAAAATTATCAATTGTCGACCATAAATTGCTTATTTATTGAAATTCGGCCTTTTAACATATATTCTAAGTGATGCCTTCATCACATATATTTAATTTGTTAATTAGGTCAAAATATGATTGAAATTGTTGGCTTTTGATTTGCAATTTTAGAAATTAATATTAAATTGAGATTTGTTTTTTGGAGGTGAATTTAATTTGTTGATTTGCCTTTATATATTGAACAAAATTTTAGTGTAGTCAAAAAATTATATTTATATTTTCATTTAAACAATTCTATACAAATTCTAGTTTCCAATTTGAATTGGGTGGTTAAAGACTTATCTATCTTTTAGGGCTGGCTCAAGGTGGAGTGGGAAGCTTGGGACAGGAGTTATATCGGCCAATGCTTTTAGGTTTGCTGACCAGAAGCAGTTACTACTCCAAGTGAACTAGCATCAACTGACAACCAACTACATATTATAAATTTCTCAAAATGAATCTACAGATGTTAGTTTCTGTATTGCAAATAAATATTTTTTATAACACGGTCGTTTGTCCTAAGTGATTTTTTTCTGGCTCATGGCGACCGTGACAGGATTGAGGATGTTGGTTGTTAAGAATTGCTGCTGGTTCGCTTCCAAGCTAGTCAGACGAGGTGTAATTTAACTTTTATATTTCCTTGGTTAAATTTTAAGATTACGTATATTTCCATTACCGTTTTGACTTTATTTAGCTTTATATTCTTGCTGAAACTGGTACCAAGATGACTGAGTTATTGATTAAATCTCGAAAATATGTTAGAAAGTCAGTTACTGAAATTTACAATAAGAGGGATGCAGTTTTCATCATATAGTGATATTGAACGTTCTACACTGAAACTGAGGCTTGAAGAGCATTTCACGAAATTATCTGACTTAGATTCTAAAATACAAACTTCAAAGTTTTCTAAGGACTGTGATGAAGCTGCTTTGGAAGTTGAGCTTGATGCATGTGAACATTACAAAACTAAAATTCAAGAGAGCATCTCTATTTTACAAAAATTTACCTCAGGTTCGGCATCTGCCTATAGATAATCAGTTCACATCAGGTCCTTGTTAAAGAGTTCCCTCATGCTCCATAATGCTCCTTTACCAACCTTCAATATGTACTGAAGGTGAAGATCTTGGGAAGTTTTTTTGTAGAATTTGAACAAACCCTTTCAAAGTTTAAGTTCCCAGAATATGATAAGTTATTGTTGTTAAAACAACAGGTAAAGGGAAGAGCTCTCACATTAATTAACACTTTGGATGTTCAAAGTCAGAGTTATGCTGATGCAAAGCTTTGTTAGAGAAGGCTTTAGGCTCAAGAGAAATTCAAATTTTAATACCATAAAGCAATCTCTTCAATAAAACTTTCAGATGATGATGATCCTTTGAATATATCGGGAAAGTAAGCAATTTAGTAGCAAGCGTTAAGACTTAAATATTGATGTTGACATGTTTCTTCAGTTCTTCTTCTGGAATGGCTTAAATGAGAAATTTAAGTGTCATATGACTGCCATAACTAACAAAATTAGGCCATCTCTTGCAGAAATTAGGGATAATTTCTTTGATGCTAGTGAGAGATATTTACAAGGTAAAAAAGGTAAGAAAGTAGAGAAACAAAAGTCTGACACTACTAGCTTGGCTGCCAAGGTTTCTTTTGACTCTAAAGTAGGTAAATGCAGCATTTGCAGTAAATTAGGCAAAGACCCCAGCCATTTTTTGAGTAAATGTCCTAACTTTGTATCCAGCAAAAGATAAAAGAAAAAAATTGGAGGAATTGGGTGCTTGCTCAAAGTGTGGCTATCAAGTCACATATTATCAGAATGCAGATTCAGATTTATTCCAGATGTAAAAGCTGCAAAGGCTGGCATATGTCATTTTTGTGTCCCGATGAAAAAGGTGCTACCAGTATTAAGAAAAGAATCCAAATTCCGAAAAGAAAAAAGAAGTAAAAGCAGTAAACAGTACAGATAGTTAGAAACTCTGAGAGTGGTAATGGAGATGTAGCTGGTAGTTCAAGCAGTAGTGTTGCTGCTATAACTGAAGTTTTAAATTGTGAGGTTGAGGGATATACAATTTTGCCAACTTTTAATATTTCAATTAAAGGTACCAATCTCAGGGTCCTTAAAGACACTGGATGTCAAGCAAATTACATTGAAGAAAATTTGGCTCAAGATTTAAATTTGAAAGTTTTAAATAATGCAGTTTCTTTAACCATTAATGGTATTAATTCCTCTAAGAGTTATAAGACTAAACAAGTTGAAATTGAAGTTGCAATTGGTAGCAATAGTTACATTGTATGTGCATTTTGTCTTCCCTCAATTGATGTTTCATTGCAGTTACCTGGGCTAAATGAAGTAGTCAGTGGGTTTGTTTCAAGGGGATACAAGCTAGCAGATCGGGGATTGTTAAATTCTACAGATAGGATAGACAATATTAAATTTATATTAGGGTCACAGTCCTTGCATTGTATCCCTGAAAAGGATATAGTATTTGGGAAAATCAAATGACTCCATTTATTCTGATACATGCTTGGGTATATTACTAAAGGGAGACATAAATAAATTAAAGAGCAATTTAAGATTCTTGAAGCCTTGTTCTTCCATGAAGTCAAATATGCAACATATGTTAAAAGCTGTAAATGTACTTCCAACAGGAACTAAAGAAAACGTTTCAGTAGAATCTTCAGCTTTAAATGACTTGGAGACTTCTAATACATATGAGTTGTTTGATGATGATGGTCAGATAATAGAATCTGAGTTGAATAGGGCTACAAATGAATGCTTAGAACTCTCTTGTAAATATTAATTTGGGGAAGACAGAGGTCAATATCATGAAGATAATGTAGAACTGAATGACAGGCTTATAGAGTATGCTTTAGAAGAAACCCATAGGACGTTGATGGAAGATTGTGTATGCCACTGTTATGGAACCCAAAAGTTAGTCATCTACTAGGCCGCAACTACAAATTAGCCAAATCAGTGTTGAAAACCCTTACATCTAAATTAGAAAAATTACCTGATAAGTTAGCCTTAGTAAATGACACCTTTAAGACTCAGGAGACATTAGCATCATAGAAAGAATTGATAATCTTGAGGATTTTATGGATTACTCATCCATGAGCAATGTTCATGCCTTTCATGGGGGTCTTTAAACCAGAGAGGGACACCACTAAATGCCGTGTAGTTTTTCTTTCTAATTTGTATGAAAAAAAGTTCTAAATCCCCAACTGCAGTTAGTCACAACATGGCAATATGTCCTGGGCCTTCATTAACCAAAAGTTAGCCTCCGCTCTCCTACAGTTAAGATTTGGTAAGTTTTTATTATGCTTTGATCTTGAAAAAGCATTCAATCAAATTGCTTTGACAGAAAATGATCAAAATAGACTACTGTTTCTTTGGTATAGAAATATTGAGAAAGCAGATTATTCATTAGTAGGGTATAAATGTTCTAGGTTGAGTTTCGGATTAAGATGTAGTCCCACAATTCTCATGTTGGCCCTCTTTAAAATTTGATATTGGATGAAGCGCTGGACTCCAAAATAACAGGATGAAGTCTCTTGTATATCAACTAATATATATGGACAATGGGGCATACACTCAGATGAAGAAGCTGATCTTAAGTGGGCATATTCTGTGCTTCCTGATATTCAAAACTTATAGATTTAACTTGCAACAGTTTGCAACAAATTGTTCATCTCTACAAGAGAATGATGATGATTTTGATAAAGTGACCTCTGACCCTATTAAACTGCTAGGTCTTCAGTGGCATCGTTCCACTGATAAGATTTCTACCAAGGCAATCATTTTAGATATTTCAGCAAACACTAAGAGACTTATTTTGAAGTCTATTGCTAGCCATTTTGATGTGCACAATTTTAATGCTCCCCTTCTGAACAGAGCAAAGCTATTTTTGCACGATTTGCAAGTTCAAAAGAAATTTGGGGATGGGATGATACCTTGACAGACTCTCAAGTAAGGGAGTGGCGTTGTATTGCCAGGCAGGCAAACTCTGCTCCACCAGTTAAGTTTGGACAGAAAGTTGAAATAGGAAAATAGGATTTATATGATCTTGTAGGATTTGCCGACGTAGTAAGGTCATGTTTGGTTGCGTCATTTACCTTCTTAACTTGAATACAAATGTTGTTTCTTTCGTAATGTCAAAATCGAAGATTGTCAACAAACAATTGGAGTCAAAATCCATTCCGTCGTCTTGAGCTACAAGCATTGTCTTTGGGTACAGAGTGCTTAATTGATATATATTCAAGATATTGCTGGAGATCGGTGCATTGAAGCTATAAAGATTAATAAATTGCGAATGTACTCTGACAGTCTGGTTACGGTTAGCTGGGTCAACTCGTATGTACATAAGCTTGATAAAATGCAGAAACGCTCAGTGTTTGTTCTTAATAGACTAGAACACATTGCTAACTTGTGTGAGGCACATCAGGTGGAGTTTTCTTTTGTTTCAGGTGTGCAGAACCCAGCAGACTGTGTAACCAGACCTATTTCTCATAATCAGTTAACTAAGACTAATTTTATCACGGGACCAGAATTTTTGACTAATGCATCAGATAACACTATTAGTAGAGATATTCTTACAGTACTGGTTCCAGACCCAGATTATTCTGAAAGGGTAGAAAAATTTGCAGGTTATGTTGAAATTCAAGGCACTGATCATTATCAATTAATTCCTCCTGAAAAGGTATCTAGTTTTGGTAAGCTGGTTAATATTAATGCTTTAGTGTTAAAATTTGTAAATTGTCTGAAAACCTCCTTAGTTCGCAAACATCCAGACAAGTATTCTCATTTGTTTTCTTCACTCTGCTGATTTTAACTATACAGGGAGGCATATCATAGAGTAATTCTGTTGGACCAGAGAAGTCTGTTTCCTGAGATTTTTGAGTACTTTAATTCTGCTTCAAAGAAATTAAGTGACATTCCACCTTTGGTTTCTCAGCTAAATGTATACCAAGATAACAAAGGGTTGCTGAGAGTAAAAAGTAAGTGTGACAGAATCAAGAAAATTAGGAAATACAGGGAGTATGGTTTTCCACTGCTGATGTCAAAGTGTAGCCCATTAGTTCCTTTGTTAATTAGGCACACACATCTTAGCTTACATCATGCAGGGTGTTATTCTGTTATACAAGAAATTAGGAAAACTGTTTGGATTCCCCATATATTTTCTTTAGTAAAGAAGTATATAAGGGCCTGTATTGGATGCAAAAGGTTCAGGGAAAGACCTATTAAATTAAATCAAAGTTCTTATCGTGAGGTTAGAATTGATCCATCAAATGTCCCATTCCGTAATATTTACATTGATCATATGGGACCCTTTTATGTTAAAGTGAACAATTCCAAAGAAAAGGTATGGATCCTTGTAATTAGTTGCATGTGGTCAAGAGCGGTAAATCTAAAGCTGTGTGATAGTCTCTCGGTTGAGGATTTGCTAAGAGCCTTGCAGCTCCACATTTATCAATTTGGAATGCCTGAGTATATTGTCTCTGATTTGGGAACTCAAATGACTGCTGGATCCAATATTATAGAGACTTTTCTTTCTGATTTTGAAACTAAAGATTTTCTGAGAAGGCATAATATGAATGAGATCAAATTTGACCACTATTATAAGGGTAACAGTGAACTTGGGGGATTAGTTGAAATCTGTGTTAAGCTGTCTAAAAGACTGATACAAGGACTATTGGAAAATCATTTTACCATACAAGGATTTTGAGTTTATTGTATCTAAAACAGTTCACCTTATTAATCGCAGGCCTATAGCCTTTAAAGACTCATTGAGAGAATATTCTCTGGAGGAATTGCCTGAAGTCATAACTCCGGAGAAGTTGTTATATGGCCGCGATCTTGTAACATTGAATATCATTCCACAGTTGCAAGGTACTACTTTAGATCCGGATTGGTCAGTTGATCCAGTGGATTTGATAAGGAACTCCTATGAAAAACTTGTTAAAGTACAATCTAAGCTGATAGACATCTATAATAATGAATTTTTAAACCATCTTGTATATCAAGCAACAAGTAAAAAGGATAGGTATAAACCTGTACCACATAAGCATTAAAGGTAGGAGATCTAGTTCTAGTTAAGGAAAATATGACCAAAGCCATTGATTACCCCATAGGAATTGTTAAAGAGCTCACTAAGAATATTTACGATGAAGTTACTGGGGCTAAAGTAATGCTAGGTAAAAGTCGAAGATTTGTCAAGCGTCATGTGACAAGCCTGATTCCTTTAATGTCAAGTGATCATTGACAGCATGGCTAAAACTAAGGAAATTCTTTCACGGGAAGACCTTTAATCTGTATATATTACTAGTTAAGTTTTTGTTTTAAATTTATTTTCCATTGATTTTTCAGATGAAAATTCAATCCCTCCCCTCGGAGTGTATAAAATATATAATCAAATAAATATATTCCTATAACATTTTGTAAAAAGTTTATTGCATTTTTGGGTGATTGAGAAAATTTCTTTATGATCGTTAATTACCTTACATGGAGAAACATTCCTTGGAATTGGTAATTATCTCTGTAGTTTACTTTATAATTTCTTTGAATTTGTTTCCTTTAATTTGTTTGTTTTAATTTAATTCCGGTTTGTTCAATTAATGTTTGAGGCTTTATTTTTCCTAATATCACCGTAAATAAAATTGTGCTAATTAACTGACCTCAACCTTCGTTGTGCAAACCAAAGTAAAGAGGAGTTAAAGATAACTACTAACTACCTAATTTTCTGAATATTCCGAGCCAAACAACTCTACGAAGAACCTCGAAGTCACGGTCGGAAGAAAAAAGCAGTCCAACACCAACCGTCAAGGAGTGAAGACTCTCCCTCGCCTCACCTTCCTTTTGGATATTTATGGATTTACATTCTTCGTCGTAGTGCTGGACATTTTTCAGGACAACACAACGATGGGACTCATTGTGTTCATGCTATGAATACTGAGTGTAATACCATGAAGAATTAAATTATCTCTACAACCTCGTCTGATGAATATGGAGGCGACCTCAGTGATGGCTATGGAATTATCATATCCATTCTCTATTTCATCCTATGAAGTCACTATAAGGTGGGTCATTGTATTGATTGGCACAATAGTAGTGGCATTTCTTGGTGACTTTTATCATCCTCAAGTCAAAAAATAAATAAAGCCTTGAGCACAGTAATTGAAAATCGCTCGTGAAACTAGGTTTGTTTATAGGCTACTCTAATTAAAATTATCAATTGTCGACCATAAATTGCTTATTTATTGAAATTCGGCCTTTTAACATATATTCTAAGTGATGCCTTCATCACATATATTTAATTTGTTAATTAGGTCAAAATATGATTGAAATTGTTGGCTTTTGATTTGCAATTTTAGAAATTAATATTAAATTGAGATTAGTTTTTGGAGGTGAATTTAATTTGTTGATTTGCCTTTATATATTGAACAAAATTTTAGTGTAGTCAAAAAATTATATTTATATTTTCATTTAAACAATTCTATACAAATTCTAGTTTCCAATTTGAATTGGGTGGTTAAAGACTTATCTATCTTTTAGGGCTGGCTCAAGGTGGAGTGGGAAGCTTGGGACAGGAGTATATCTGCCAATGCTTTTAGGTTTGCTGACCAGAAGCAGTTACTACTCCAAGTGAACTAGCATCAACTGACAACCAACTACATATTATAAATTTCTCAAAATGAATCTACAGATGTTAGTTTCTGTATTGCAAATAAATATTTTTTATAACACGGTCGTTTGTCCTAAGTGATTTTTTCTGCTCATTATTATTATTTATTTTTTTTTTTTTTGCTCTATCACAGTCCTCCAATTCGACTGGGTGGTATTTATAGTGTGGGGTTCCGGGTTGCATCCTGCCTCCTTAGGAGTCCATCACTTTTCTTACTATGTGTGCCGTTTCTAGGATCACACTCTTCTGCATGAGTCCTGGAGCTACTTCAGCTCTAGTTTTTTCTAAATTCCTTTTTCAGCGATCTTGGGATCGTGCCTAGTGCTCGTATGATTATGGGTACGATTTCCACTGTAAAATCCCATATCCTTCTTATTTCTATTTTCAGATCTTGATACTTATCCATTTTTTCCCTCTCTTCTCTTCAACTCTGGTGTCCCATGGTATTGCGACATCAATGAGTGATACTTTCTTCTTGACTTTGTCAATCAACGTCACGTCTGGTCTGTTTGCACGTATCACCCTATCCGTTCTGATACCATAGTCCCAGAGGATCTTTGCCTGATCGTTTTCTATCACTCCTTCAGGTTGGTGCTCGTACCACTTATTACTGCAAGGTAGCTGATGTTTCTTGCACAGGCTCCAGTGAAGGGCTTTTGCCACAGAATCATGCCTCTTTTTGTACTGGTTCTGTGCAAGTGCTGGGCATTCACTTGCTATGTGGTTTATGGTTTCATTTTTCGTATTGCACTTCCTACATATGGGAGAGATGTTATTTCCGTCTATCGTTCTTTGAACATATCTGGTTCTTAGGGCCTGATCTTGTGCCGCTGTTATCATTCCTTCAGTTTCCTTCTTTAGCTCTCCCCTCTGTAGCCATTTCCAATTGTCATCGCTGGCTAGTTCTTTAGTCTGTCTCATGTATTGTCCGTGCATTGGTTTGTTGTGCCAGTCCTCTGTTCTGTCTGTCTTTCTCCTGTCTCTGTATATATATATATATATATATATATAATATATATATATATATATATATATATATATATATGTATAATATATATGTGTGTGTGTGTGTGTGTGTGTATATGTATATATATGAATTTTCTAGAATTTACACTTATCTTGGGAATGAAAGAGAGAAAGTAACAATTACGCGTAAATAAAATATACACTAGAAAGCATTCTCATATTTATTTTCATCCAGGGAAGCAAGGGCAGGCTGCCACTACTTCACACCTAGCCCGCGTGTTGATTAAAACTGCTCTTGAGCAAGAAGAGAATTTTGTTTTAGTTTTTTGTTTAATTTTTTTTTTTTTGGTCTTCTCAGGAATAATCAGCATTACTACCGGGGAATTCTTTCTCATGCGAACAATGCACAGCTCCCCAGCCATTGCATGCAACGCGAAACAGAACGAATGAATTTACTACAGGACTCAGCCAGTTGCCTGAGGTGGGTGGGGGGCGAGGGCGGGGTTGTAGACGACTAATTGCATGCCAGTTTTGCTGCCATGAACTATTATATATACACACACACACACACACACACACACACACACATATATATATATATATATATATATATATATATATATATATATATTATATATATATATATATATATATATATGTGTGTGTGTGTGTGTGTGTGTGTGTGTTTATTTATTTATATGTATATATATATATATATAAAGTACACACACACATGTATATATATATATATATATATATATATATATATATATATATATATATATATATATATAGTTTACAGTTAATATCTAAATCCAGACAATTTGTAAAGTGACTGTCTTTTTCAGGCAGTTTGTGAATTGCCTGGTTCACCCAGTCAGTTTATGAATCAGCTAAAAATCGCAGACAGTTTATAAAGTGACTAAAATTTTGATAGATTTTCTTGGCATATTGACTGAAATGATCCTGCTACGGGTCACAAATCCCCAACCCCGCCTTGCCGAGGAACGAACCCAGGTCCTTTTGTGTGTGTGTTTGTGTTTGTGTGTGTGTGTGTGCGTGTGATTCAACAAGTCTGATCATGAACGAACCCGCAACAGTGTGCGTGTGAGTGCTAGCTAGCTGGAGCAGTTGTGTATTGGTCTTGTCCCTGGCATTGTCCTTCTGTTAGGTTCACTTCGTTTATAGAAGATATGGCGTGTTCCCAAGAAACACATTTTTACGAAAAAGAAAAACTCGGACTCAAAGTCATTAATACTGACTGAACTTGAGTACTACGATCTGATAGAGGAACTCAGAGTAGGAGCATCTGCAAAAAATAGATCAAATCGGCAGTATTACATCCTTGGATGTTATGAACTTCTTCAGTGTGGTGGTGTTGAAAAGTTGATAAAAAACGGAAGGATGAAACTCAAGAACCCGTTTATTTTGTGCACGTTGAGGATATGTTTGAAACAATAAAACGTGCTCACATTGCTACGGGCCATGGCGGCAGAGACAAAATGGTCAAAGAATTGTCAAGATATGCGAATGTAATGAGAGATACTGTAGAACTGT
>NC_061100.1:30050412-30066851 GCF_015104395.2 Macrobrachium nipponense
GATTTATGGAGAAGGACAATAACAGCTGCTCTGCACTGCAAAATCTGCATCATGAACATTAATCATAATGAAGCTGTTCAATCCAGAAGAGTTATTAATTAAGAGAGACAGAAACAGAAAGCGAGAGAGAGAGAGAGAGAGAGAAGGGTTGGGACAACATCATTTACCATTGCAAATTTGCTAAAACCTGTGTCACGAATTCGTGATATGAAGGACACACTATGATTAGGGCATAATTGCTCATAGCTGGAGTCTGAGCCTGATCGACACATTACCGTCTGAAGGAGACTGTTCAAGTTTATTTGTCGTAAGTTGCAAGTTTGTAATAATTCTAGGGGCCTGGTTCTTTGTCTCTCCTAATTGCGTTTGATTGAGTTTCCTTTAATGGGGAATTGTGTTTAAAGAAACATGCAGTGAATTGTAAATAATAATAATAATAATAATAATAATAATAATAATAATAATAATAATAATAATAATATTTTGTTAAAGATGATGGCAGCATCAGTGGAATTGATTTTATATATGGTCTTTTCAATTCTTCTTATTATTCTCTCTCATCATGAGGGCTGATATTTGCTAATAGCTGGCCGATGTTCATATCTTGGTTAAAGAAATGTTTTCTAAAAATACTAATTTATTGTTATGATAACAAAAGTGGTTAACAAATCTTAGTAATGGAATTCCAACGTTTCCAACCGTATCATCGGTTCATTTTCAAGGAAAGGTGAGCGTGAACTGATTGGAATGGGGTCGTTCGGCGGTATTTATTGTGTCCCAGGTGCTCTGTCTGATGGGCGCTGCGTTTTCATTGGCTGAACAGAGGATTAAGTCCCTGAGTCAAGCCGCCTTGCAGAGGTGGAAGCTCGCACTGCTCTTCGCGTGCGGACGCTGGAGACTGGGAGCATAGTATTGGGCAGGGGCACCTGATTGGTCCGTTCGATCGGCTCTATGGTGCCGGCGGGCAGCGCCCTACGTGCCACCGTCGGGAGGAGTGAAGTCTCTTGAGTGGTGTTAAGGCTGGGTCTCTCCTTCCCGATGTGTAGGGCCTCTAAGAGGCGGAGGCGACGGTGGTCTGCTGCCTTATCGATAATACCAATATTAGGAATAATGTCCTTCCGAGTTATCCTGGTATTGTGGACGTTTTTTGCATGATTATGGATGGCGCCTTCCTGAGCGTGGCAGGATATCCTCTTGGAAAATCGCATCGTTGTCATACCAATGTAGGCGCCGGGGCATTCCCGGACAGGGCATTTGTATTGGTAGACAACGTTAGTTTTCTTGAGAGGGTCCTGCATCACAGGGGCTGGGTTGTTTTTCATAATCAGGCCACTGGTCTTCTTGCTTTTATAGTAAATGATCAATTTTACTTTTTTCGCAGGGTCCGTGGAATACAATACTTACAAGCTCTGGAATAAGACTAGCAGAGGTTAATATCAGGAGAGGGATCTTCCAGGGCGACTCACTGTCCCCACTACTCTTCGTAGTAGCCATGATTCCCATGACAAAAGTACTACAGAAGATGGATGCCGGGTACCAACTCAAGAAAAGAGGCAACAAAATCAACCATCTGATGTTCATGGACGACATCAAGCTGTATGGTAAGAGCATCAAGGAAATAGATACCCTAATCCAGACTGTAAGGATTGTATCTGGGGACATCAGAATGGAGTTTGGAATAGAAAAATGCGCCTTAGTCAACATACAAAAAGGCAAAGTAACGAGAACTGAAGGGATAAAGCTACCAGATGGGAGCAACATCAAACACATAGATGAGACAGGATACAAATACCTGGGAATAATGGAAGGAGGAGATATAAAACACCAAGAGATGAAGGACACGATCAGGAAAGAATATATGCAGAGACTCAAGGCGATACTCAAGTCAAAACTCAATGGAGGAAATATGATAAAAGCCATAAACACATGGGCAGTGCCAGTAATCAGATACAGCGCAGGAATAGTGGAATGGACGAAGGCAGAACTCCGCAGCATAGATCAGAAAACCAGGAAACAAATGACAATACACAAAGCACTACACCCAAGAGCAAATACGGACAGACTATACATAACACGAAAGGAAGGAGGGAGAGGACTACTAAGTATAGAGGACTGCGTCAACATTGAAAACAGAGCACTGGGGCAATATCTGAAAACCAGTGAAGACGAGTGGCTAAAGAGTGCATGGGAAGAAGGACTAATAAAAGTAGACGAAGACCCAGAAATATACAGAGACAGGAGAAGACAGAGAGAACAGAGGACTGGCACAACAAACCAATGCACGGACAATACATGAGACAGACTAAAGAACTAGCCAGCGATGACAATTGGCAATGGCTACAGAGGGGAGAGCTAAAGAAGGAAACTGAAGGAATGATAACAGCGGCACAAGATCAGGCCCTAAGAACCAGATATGTTCAAAGTACGATAGACGGAAATAACATCTCTCCCATATGTAGGAAGTGCAATACGAAAAATGAAACCATAAACCACATAGCAAGTGAATGCCCGGCACTTGCACAGAACCAGTACAAAAAGAGGCATGATTCAGTGGCAAAAGCCCTCCACTGGAGCCTGTGCAAGAAACATCAGCTACCTTGCAGTAATAAGTGGTACGAGCACCAACCTGAGGGAGTGATAGAAAACGATCAGGCAAAGATCCTCTGGGACTATGGTATCAGAACGGATAGGGTGATACGTGCAAATAGACCAGACGTGACGTTGATTGACAAAATCAAGAAGAAAGTATCACTCATTGATGTCGCAATACCATGGGACACCAGAGTTGAAGAGAAAGAGAGGGAAAAAATGGATAAGAGTATCAAGATCTGAAAATAGAAATAAGAAGGATATGGGATATGCCAGTGGAAATCGTACCCATAATCATAGGAGCACTAGGCACGATCCCAAGATCCCTGAAAAGGAATCTAGAAAACTAGAGGCTGAAGTAGCTCCAGGTCTCATGCAGAAGTGTGTGATCCTAGAAACGGCACACATAGTAAGAAAAGTGATGGACTCCTAAGGAGGCAGGATGCAACCCGGAACCCCACACTATAAATACCACCCAGTCGAATTAGAGGACTGTGATAGAGCAAAAAAAAAAAAAAAAAAAAAAAAAAAAAAATAATAATAATAATAATAAGTGGTACGAGCACCAACCTGAAGAAGTGATAGAAAACGATCAAGCAAAGATACTCTGGGACTATGGTATCAGAACAGATAGGGTGATACGTGCAAATAGACCAGACGTGACGTTGATTGACAAAATCAAGAAGAAAGTATCACTCATTGATGTCGCAATACCATGGGACACCAGGTTTGTTGAGAAAGAAAGGGAAAAATGGATAAGTATCAAGACCTGAAAATAGAAATAGGAAGGATATGGGATATGCCAGTGGAAATTGTACCCATAATCATAGGAACACTAGGCACGATCCCAAGATCCCTGAAAAGGAATCTAGAAAAACTAGAGGCTGAAGTAGCTCCAGGACTCATGCAGAAGAGTGGGATCCTAGAAACAGCGCACATAGTAAGAAAAGTGATGGACTCCTAAGGAGGCAGGATGCAACCCGGGACCCCACACTATAAATACCACCCAGTCGAATTGGAAGACTGTGATAGAACAAAAAAAAAAAATATAATAATAATAATAATAATAATAATAATAATAATAATGATAATAATAATAATAATAATAATAATAATAATAATAATAATAATAATAATAATAATAATAATGATAATAATAATAATAATAATAATAATAATAATAATAATAATAATAATAATAATAATAATAATAATAATAATAATAATAATAAAATATTGGTTGACTTCATAAGATTTCATTGTTATCTATCATGGTAAGCCTTTATCAACAAGGTTGTACACCTATAATAAAACTGCGTAAACTCACAAGCAACCATTGCGTTAGCTCATTAACAAATAAGCAAACATACGATAAGAATCAACAGCCCAATCGTATAAATTCCGTACGGTTAACAACAATTTTACATTAGAAATTGCAAAAATAAACAACTATAATCTGTAGATGGATTGCTGATTCAATTTATGTTTAGTTTACAGCGTTCATGATCTTGTTATCCTCAAGTTTCTAAATAAAACCTTTTAGCTAAGAGGGTACTATAATTTATTGTGAATTACTATGTTTAATTAAAATCCCTTTGCATGAGCTGGTTATTAATTTACTATTTTTTTCACACAGTATTCACAAAAGAAACAATATGAATTGTCAGAAGCAAAAAAAAAAAAAAAAAAAAAAAGCTATTGTCAAATCAGTGTTTTTGGCTTCAAAAACCTGGACTTCAATCTTCATTTAGTAGTTATTGGATATCTGCAGATGCGATGCTGGACATCCCCTTTTATGGAAGAGGCTTCTTGCTATGATTTGGTAAAGTTAGAGGAAATATGACAAAAGAAAGGGATACGTGCACACACACACACACACACACACACATATATACACAGACAAACACCTTAAACATATTTAGCTAACTGATGACAATCGTCCACTTCTTCAGGAGCAGAACTGTCTGAATAAAAATGAATAGAAAGTATATGCAGACTCTATTAAAGATAAAAAAAGAAAAAGAAAATAATATGCAATCATTTATCTCATAAATACACAAAGGACATATTTTCACACTTTAGGAGCATTTGAAATTAAAGAGCTAAATTAAAAAGGTATGTCAAAGCCTTTTAAAACCCTATCCCATTTTTGTGAAAACAGTAAAGTATCTATCATTACATTGGTTTAAAAAAGATTACAAAATGTGCCCTCAATCACAGCTAAGGAAAATGTGAATGTCTCTGTAATCTGATAACCCCATTTAACAGATTAGCTTCTGATTTAAAAAAGAAAAAAGCTTACCAGAGATTTCGTCTCTGAAATTGTCCTATTCAAGAATTTCTTAGCAGCCCTCTCTGCCTAATGAAGCGTGAACAGGCTGCTGCAGATAATAATGGTTCACACTTTTCCTTTGCATCTTAATAGCAATGTATTTTTTCGCAGTGTAAATTTTATGACTTTATATATATATATATATATAATATATATATATTATATAGATATATATATATATATATATATATATATGTATATATATATAAATAAATTTTCCAAGATTTTCCAAGATTTTAAAAGATAGAATAAGGTCGTCTGCTCATTTTCCTTTTTATTTATTCAGAGGTGAACTGAAGTTTCCCACTTTGATCAAAATGATAACTAAATACAACGCATATGGAATGCCTCTACAATGTAACTAAAGGAATTGGTTAAAATATACGAAATCGAATGAATATCATTCCTTAAATACGATTATACTATTTTGAAGAATCTGTCGAGTTTGTATGTTTCCACGATTTTTTCATTTATTCATCTGTTCAAAAAATGGAGAATGTTTAAATTAGTTATTTATAAAGATATGAACAAATGAATCGAGACAAACTGCAGTATTTAGGAATGCGTATAGATACGAGTATTCTGATCCTCTGAAATGTATAGGACTGATTAGTGCTGAGATCTATGGCATCCTTTTTCCTGGATTTCATTTCCATGCAAAATATATGCAACTGAAATTATGCTTTTCCTGAAAGTACTGACGATGGAAAAAACATAACTTTTATTCTAATAAGAAATAAAGTATAGATTTATCACATATCAGTACAAGAAATTCCTATATTTGTTTTCTATTTCGACTCGAAATATAGACAACTAAAATTAAGCTTTTCTTGAAAGTAATGACAAGGGAAAATAGTTAACTTTTATTCCAATAAGATATAAGATATAGATTTATCACATTACAGTACAAGAAATTGCTATATCCGAGTTCTATTTTGACTCAAATTGTATAGAGCTAAAATTAAGCTTTCCCTGTAAGTACTGACAAGCTAGATCAAAGTTTACGCAAAGGATAAGGCTTACCATTTAATATTCTGATAAGATATAAAATACATATTTCGGTTCAATATATAGGCAACTGCGATGAAGGTTTGTTTGAAAATACTATAACAGACATCAAGATGACGAAAGGAAAAACCTAAACTTTTATGATTATAATTCCACCTTTACCTCAACTTATCTTCCTGATTCAGGTGTGGGACATATTAAATTTTGATTTTTGACAACGCCCCGGGAAACGATTATAACCTCAAACTTTAAACACCATATCCGTCATTATTTCTCGCCTAATAGACATTTATATATATTTGATTTTAATGTGGCATTGCATACATGAGTACATTTTGAATAACTTGATCACGAAATATATAAAACGTGATGCTATGTATAAGTCAAGGTAATGCCACGGAGGAAAATGAAAAAAAACGAGAATTGCCGAGATCTTTCGGTCTTAACGACCATCTACTATAGGCAAGACTTTTTAAAAATAAATAACTAAATAAAACTGTAAATGCTTTTGATTTTCTGGAATTTGTCAATCTTTCCTTATCACGTTCCATAGTCTTCCCAAATTTTTTGTCTTCAAAATTATAACCATTGGCTTCATTCTTCTTATATTCGATTTCTTTTAAACACAAGACAACGATTCAGTTGTACAGTACCGATCGAGGTTACTCGTTTTTACAGCACTTGTATATTATTTACCTCGGAGAGGAAGGTTCAGATACCATAAACCAGGAAGGTTCAGATACCACAAACCAGGAGGGTTCAGATACCATAAACCAGGAGGGTTCAGATCCCATAAACCAGGAGGGTTCAGATCCCATAAACCAGGAAAGTTCAGATACCATAAACCAGGACGGTTCAGGCACCATAAACCAGGAAGGTTCAGATACCATAAACTAGGAAGGTTCAGATCCCATAAACTAGGAGGGTTCAGATACCATAAACCAGGAGGGTTCATATACCATAAAACAGGAAGGTTCCGGTACCATAAAACAGGAAAGTTCAGGCACCATAAACCAGGAGTGTTCAGATACCATAAACTAGGAGTGTTCAGCATTACCATAAAACCATTGAAGGTTCAGATCCATAAACTTAAGGAGGGGTTCGATACCATCAAACCATTGGGGTTTCATATACCATAAACCCAGAGTTCAGGCCACCATAAACCAGGGGAAGGTTCAATACCATAAACCAGAAGGTTCAGATCCCATTAAACTAGGAGGGTTCAGATACCATAAACCAGTGGGGTTCATATACCATAAACCAGGAAGGTTCAGGCACCATAAACCAGGAAGGTTCAGATACCATAAACTAGGAGTGTTCAGATACCATAAACCAGGAATGTTCAGATCCCATAAACTAGGAGGGTTCAGATACCATAAACCAGGAGGGTTCATATACCATAAACCAGGAAGGTTCAGGCACCATAAACCAGGAAGGTTCAGTTACCATAAACCAGGAAGGTTCAGGAACCATTAACTAGGAGGGTTCAGATACCATATACCAGGAAGGTTCCAATACCATAAACCAGGAAGGTTCAGATACCATAAAGCAAGGGTTCTTAACCTTTTGATGGCTCCAGAAGACCCCCAATCAAGTGCCCAATATGGTTCCATACCCACTTCTTAAGTCCACTTAAGTCCTATTTGTTGACAATATAACTTAATGTACTTAATTTAATACATACTTTAGGTATCAATAGCTATTAATAGATCATACAAGAAAATCAAATGCATTTATAGTTTTATATAGTGATTTGTTTACAAAATGTAGCCATGTATACTCTGACACTTTCAATACACACACACACACATATACATATATATATATATATTCTCAAGGAAGCAAGGGAGACGTCTTCTGGTAATTTAAAAAGGCTTTATTAAGCGACGTTTCGGGGTCCAGCCCCATCATCACGGCTGTAAAAAGGATTAATACACATAAATATAATAAAAAGACTCATCCTAATAACTAACATACATTTAAAATTCATAGAAAACCTACTACAATGCTAAGAAAATTACCATATCAAGTGAAAGGGAGAAGACGAGTGACCAGAAGAAGAAGGAAAGGTTCCAAGTAAACATAGTTATGCCAGATAACTGCTATCCAGCTAAGGTTTTCTTCAAATACCTAACCAAGTTTTTAAATAATAAATTAATAGAGAAAAATAACAGACCAACTGCTCCTGGAATGCCTTTCTTTGCTAGTGTCCCGTTTATCAGTGATACAACGTTTTATACCAAAGTTAAACGTTTAATACGTGAATATTGTCCAGCCATAAAAAGCCAACTAATCTTAAGAAACCCATTAACTATTGGGTCTTTATTTAGATATAAAGAAAAGCTGAGCCCTCTTCTGACGTCCAATGCGGTCTATTTATTTTCGTGTCCCAAATGTAGTTTGGGAAATTATGTCGGGGCCTCACGTAGGCTTCTTAAAGTCCGCATTGATTGCCACAGGGGGGTGAGTTATAGAACAGGTGTCCGGTTGTCTTCACCAGAATTCTCGAACATTCGTGAACATTCAAAAAAATGCAAATTCAATATAGAATACAAACACTTTAAAGTCATTACACGGGCTTCTTCTCCTCAAGAGCTTGCTGTTTTCGAATCGCTTTTCATAAAAACAATAGTTCCAAAATTAAACAATCAAACTACCGCTACCCCTCTTTACCTGGCATAACTATGTTTACTTGGAACCTTTCCTTCTTCTTCTGGTCACTCGTCTTCTCCCTTTCACTTGATATGGTAATTTTCTTAGCATTGTAGTAGGTTTTCTATGAATTTTAAATGTATGTTAGTTATTAGGATGAGTCTTTTTATTATATTTATGTGTATTAATCCTTTTTACAGCCGTATGATGGGGGCTGGACCCCGAAACGTCGCTTAATAAAGCCTTTTTAAATTACCAGAAGACGTCTCCCTTGCTTCCTTGAGAATATATCTCGAACGATTGCTGTTTTCCTGGTATATATATATATATATATATATATATATATATATATATATATATATATATATATATATATATATATATGTGTGTGTGTGTGTGTGTGTGTGTGTGTGTGTGTGTGTGTGTATATATATACTATATATATCCAGAGTTCAAGTCCCATCCCCCCCCGCATGTGGTTCTCATACCCCAATGGGGTATGGATACCCCCCTGTTAAGAACCCCCCTTGTCACGATTTTAGGTGGAATAAATAGGTCTTTTTACCCACATTAAGAGACTGCTGTTTTTATGCAAAATAATTTGCATGCAGGATCGTATTCATTTCAGATTCAAAAAGGGTTTGTTAATCGTAATAAAAAAACGCGTAAACTAAATGCTTCATATATCAATAATGTTAATGTTTTAATTTTTAGTAGGATATTTTGCTACATTACTGCAAAGTTTGGTCTGCTATTTTATAATAAAAAAGTATTTTCCATATATATATACATATATATATATATATATATATAATATATATATATATATATTATATATATATATATATATATATCTATGTGTGTGTGTGTGTGTGTATGTATGTATGTATTTTTGTATTCTTATGTAAAGAGTGTATATTTGCTCGCTCATTTCATCAGTTCTTCAACTCCCTAACATGAAAACGAGCGAAATATCAGAACACCCTCCATCAATACACCAGAAACACCCGCTCCCGAGTGTAACGAGTTTATTCAAATGTCCGTCCCATTTCCGTCTTCAGAAGCCTTCTTATCACGAAAGACCCAAAACGTTGCTGCTTTCGAAAACGTTGTCGAAAGCGTTTGCCTCCATAATTCCCCGTGGAAACTGGCGCCAGCTCTCGAAAACCTTGCGTTTTCATGAATAAATGAGGAGCCGTTGCGAGGGATATGAAATCCTAAAGGAACGACAACCGTGTCGTCTTCTATTTTATTTCGTTACCCGAAAAGTTCGTTTTACGTTCTGCATAATATTCGTGGAAACTGGCGAATTATTTCTTTTTTATTTTGTCTGTACCTTTTCACCTTCGCCCGGTCTTGGAAAGCGTCGAGTTACCATGAATAAATGAAGAGACGTTGCAGCTATATGAAATGCTAAAGGAACGACAAGCATTCGCTGTTTGAAGGTTCCTCTCATGAGGTGACATGTTTTAGTACTTTGATGTTTTACTTTATTTTTTCTTATGTTTTTTTCTCTTATTGTTCGGTTGTTCTTGGGTACCAAACTATATTACTTTAATGTTTGTCTATTTAGCATAATTGTCTACAAATCAGGCATATGAATCAGACATGTGAACTCTGGTTATTTAATAGGAGATCAAAAAAATACCTCAGGAAAAACGTGCATTTTTGCTGATTATCGTAATGTACAAATATATGTTTATATATATATATATATATATATATATAATATATATATATATATATATATATTATATATATATATGTCTGCGTGTGTGTGTGTGTGTGGGTGTGTGTATATATATATGATATATAATATACATGCATACATACATACATATATATACACAAACACCCATATATATAGGCTTAAAAAATTACAGTAGATGCATATGACTTCATTAAATAAGCGAATACTACAGGAAAATGATAGTCAGAAATCCAAGAGCTTTCGTCTTAACTAAAACATTGTCGAGGAAGGAATGAAATACAATTGGAGAGAAAGGTCTCAGGTACACAACAAGATCAAGAATACCAGATGGTTAATTGTCAAAAAGGTACAAATTAAAAGATATAATCCAGGATTATCGGATATCACACGGTCACAAACCTAAACAGATTTGACCCTAACCGAAATTACTAAGTATCCTTATAGTCCAAAACATGTAAAAACTGAATATATTAATTTTGTTGCTTATATTTATCTAAAGCTTTTTTCATTATGAAAGCATCAAGTTTAAATAAACCACGACTTAAATTTAGAACATTTCCATTATTCGACTTGATAAAACAAGATTCAATGATATTCCCTTTCTCTCTAATTGTATTTCATTCGTTCCTTGACAATGTCTTAGTAAAGACAAAATCGCTTGGATTTCTGACTATCATTTTCCTGTGGTATTCGCTTACACACACAAACACACACACAAACACACATACACACACACACACACACACACACACACACACACACATATATATATATATATATATATATATATATATATATATATATATTATATATAGATAAGGCTCAGTTAAATAAATATATAGGAGCTTCAGAAGGTGTCTATGATACAATCAGTAAAAGGAATCAAGTTGATTTTCAACGAAACGTTTCGCACATGAAACTTCTGTGCATCATCAGTCTGTAAGAGAGCAAAGAGACACATGAATAACATTGAATGATAAAAACAAAGTAACTCATAAACATTAAAATAGTCTTAAAAATAAAAAATCAAAGTAAAAACAAACAAAGGTAAAGATAGAGAGAACAACCCAAACACCAACCGTCCATAATGTAGAGAGAAGATGGAATGACGAAAATACCAGTTGACGAAGACGACGTCAACTATGCCAGGTTGCTGAGAAGGTATTGCTATTGAGTGAAGGAACAAGTTTCTTAATGTATAACGACTCGAGGGTAGTTATGTGGTCAGGATTTTTGACATAATCTATTATTTTGAATTGTTCTTTTTGGATTTCAATTTTGCTATTAGAAGCGTGGTTCCTGATATTGGAAAATTCAGGTTGTTTTATTTTCTGACCAGCACGGAAGCTGAAACCCAGATGGCTACAATATCTGACCCTCAGCAGCCTCCGAGTCGATCCAACGTAAGAGCCCGGACATCCAGGGCAAATAAGTTTCTATATGACGTTGGATCTCATGAAGGGCTGAAGGCGGTCTTTAAAGTTAAAGGAGCCAATTGTACATGGATTATTTGTTATAAGTTTGACTCTGAGATAAGGAATCTCTTGTTCAATGATTCGTGCGAGATTGGACGAGAATTTGATGTCAGGCATATATGGGATAGTTGCATAAAACAGTTTCTTAGGAACATCAAAATTAGGCAATGGTGGATGAAAGAATTTGGCAAGTATTTGATTGATCATTCTTAGAACTATTTCTTGTGGGAAAGAATTGGACTTGAAAAAGCTTAATAAAAACGTGATCTCAGCATGAAAAATCTCCAGGAAGATGAATATTTCAGGGCTCTATTGACTAATGTGTGAATAGTATTAAGTTTAAAAGATCGTTGACATGAGCTATAAAAATTATTAGTTAGTCCTCTAAAGGTACGTTTTCTGTAAACCGACGTGGCAAATTCAGAATTTGTTCTTGTTATTTTCAAATCCAGGTAAGGTAAAATTCCCTCATTTTCGACTTCCATTGTAAAATTAATATTTGGATGAATATTGTTAATGAAATCTTAAAACAAAGAACATTGCCAAGGGTGTTGAAATAATGCAAAGGTATCATCAACGTATCTACGGTAAAGTGAAGGTTTGAAGTTGAGATCAAACTGGTTTAAAAATTTGGATTCTAAGTCCGACATAAAAAAATTTGCAAAAATTGGGCCTAGAGGAGATCCCATGGCAACTCCATCGACCTGCGAATTGAGTCGCTTATTAAATATGAACATCGAGTCTTGCACAGCAAGATCGAGTAATTGTTTAAAAATAGTTCGGTTAAAACCATGAAAGATTGTGTCATCACTAATAAAAATCTTGTTCAGTATAATATTAATCGTCTCATTAAGTGGAACGTTTGTGAAGAGAGATTCCACATCAAAACTGACCATATAATAGTCCCCATCTTGTCTAGTGATTATTTGTTGAAATTCAAGCCCATTTTTCAAAGTAAACTCGCTATTGCTGTATTCAGAGAGAAGTCCAGCCAAAAATTTAGAGATGGAAAAAGCAGGATTGTTGTAAGCAGCCATAATTGGTCTTAAAGGTAGATCAGGTTTATGAATTTTCGGTTGTCCATAGAGTATACTGAACGAGTAACCGGTAACAAAAAGCTGCTGATAGGTAATTTCATTTATATTTTCATTTTTGATTTTCCTCAAGAATCTATTAATTTTATCTTCCCTTTTAAAGATTTCTAAAAAAGTAGGTTCACCATGGGACATAAATTTGGTACTGTCAGACAAAATATTTTCCATTTTTTGTACATAGTCGTTCTTATTCATAATAACTACCCCCTTGCCTTTTTCTGGTTTACAAATAATTATATCTTCCCGTTCCTTCAACCTCAAGAGAAATTTCAAATCTGCAGGTCTAAAAAAAGGTGTTCAATTAGCTTTCAAATTTTCTGTTGTAGCTTACCAATGTTTTGGTTGAATTCAAGTTTGATCAGTCTTTGGAACATAATTTCAAAAGGTAGAACGATCCTGGCATAGTTGGGTCTAAAGGATGGCAAGCATATATATATATATATATATATATATATATATATATATATATATATATATATATATATATATGTGTGTGTGTGTGTGTGGTATAATATGTATACCTTATTCCATTTAGTTTTATTACCATAGCCTCCTAATTACTAACCTTTAAAATGAATATCCATAACATATCAATTATGAAAGTAATAGAAATAGATAGAATTACAAAGTACCTTCAATCAAAAAAAAATAGGGCATGATCCGACCCCCATCTTACTCGGGGCTCTTGCTAAAATCTATGGTCAAATAGCGCATTGTTTCACCATTCGAAAATTAAAATAAATACGCTATATTTTATTAAAAAAATAATTATTCTGTGTTGTTTAACATGCACATGGTTTGTTTTTTACATTTTCCTTTTAATAAATAAATCATAAATATCTTATCTTAAAATTCCTGTATCTTTAACTCAACGTAAAACACCTTTTTCTGACCTTTGTAGGCTTTCATAGTGTTTTCCTACCAACCCCCACCCCCCACCCCCACAACAACAACAAGTTTGTGGGCTTACTCCCTTAGTGAGAAAAAACCAGACAAAACAAAATAAACCAAGTAAAAAATGCATCGCGTTTCTTTAGCTCAATCGAGTTTCCTGCACATCGTATACTGCTGTATAAAACTATCAGTAAGACCTGTAGCACTCCAGTTGCTTCCCAGATGCAGTAGAGTGAGGAGGCGTCCCACGCCTCCGGAAAGCCTGCCAGATGCACGATCTATGGCTAATTTTAACCTTAAAATAATTAAACACTACTGATGCTAGAGGGTTGCAATTTGGTATGACTGATGATTGGAGGGGGGGATGATCAACTTCCCAATTTGCAGGCCTCTAGACTCTGAAGTTTTTTAGGTATGAGGGCGGGCAGAATAAAGTGCTGACGGGCGGGCAAAGCTGTTACAATAGTTTTCTGTTACAGAATACGAAAAAAGTGAGCCTACATATATACAAAAAAAACAGAGCATCAACTTCTATTCACCTGATTTACATACGCTACCTGTCCTTTCAAGTCTTGAAGCATCTCGTGTCTTCCGAATCTCTTGAGGGAATCTTTTGAGAGGGAATCGTTTCTATAAAAGTTACCCTTTGAAAGAAGAAAAGTAAAGAAAACACGCCTCCTGAATTCCAGCAAGCGAAGCCCTTTCAGAAAGGTTGGAATGTGATGGGAATTCTGGAATTCTGGTCTTCGTCTTTCCTATGGGATGTTTCGCCCCCACGATTCTCTGGAGTCCATTCCGTGTAGTAGCTTTGAATAAGAGGTAGAGAAGTTATTTTCTTGCAGGACTGGGGGGTCAGGGTTGAGAAAATTGGGGTGATCAATGTACGTCTAGAACAGGGGTTCTTAACCTTTTGATGACCCCAGATCCCAAATCCTTTGCCCAGTAAGGCCCCATGCCCCCTTTGCTCAAGTCCACTTAATTAAGTCCTATTTGTTGACAATAAATATACTTAGTATAATACATACTTTAGGTTTGAATAGCTAGGAACCGAACACACAAGAAAATCAAAAGCATTTACAGTTTTATGTAGTCGTTTATTTACAAAATGTTCATATGTAGACACTGACGCATTAAAATCAAATATATTCAAATATCCAGAAACCAAGTACAATAACCCCCCCATGTAGTTCTCATACCCCCAAAGAGGGTATGGATACCCCCTGCTATAAGCCTCTGATCTAGAAGAACGTGCTATTTTTACCTGGCAATGTTTACTGAATGGAGGTTTTCTGTAGTTTATTGATTGACTGTATAAGTAGGCAAAGAGCATATTTAATCCTGCTATCTGCTGACGCCTCCTGAATTCACATATATCGGTTTATTTCCGATTCCATCATATTTATTTATTTGTTTATTTATTTATTCATTTCCTTTTCCATTAACTTGTCTCTATCCACAGGCTGATTTGGTTTTGGAGACATTTTGGATTTATCAAAGTCTGTTGACTGTGTCTGTTTTCAGCTAAAGATTTAAGCAGAGAAGAAAGAATCCACGCCTTTCAATCATGTTAGATTGACAGGGGATAGACGTTGTAATTTATTCACTGAAAAGAATGGCATTATTTTTATTTTCCTAAAATCTCACATTCTCAATTAGCACGTCATTAACAAAAGCACCCAGAGCTTAAAGCATTGTTTACAGGAGAGGTGATAAAAAAGACTGCTTGGGTAATGGAGCTCATTTTACATGTAAAATGCGATTACCAGACTTCCATTACTAGATTGAAAAGAAATTGTCTGATGATATCCCTGTGACCTACGCACCAGCTAATTAAATCTTGAAAATAACGGAGCCTCTAGTAATTAAGAAAAATATCTCTCTCTCTCTCTCTCTCTCTCTCTCTCTCTCTCTCTCTCTCTCTCTCTCTCTCTCGGCGGTCATATATTTTTAGCAACATCAGTCAATCAAATAATCGCATATAATATTCTATTATATATATATAATATATATTATATATCATCATATTAATCTATTTATATATTTATAATATATCTGTTATATATGGTATATATTAATATATATTATTATTATTTGTATTATATATTATATATTAATTACATATATATATATATTATAATAAGATAAATTACATATTGTATATATATTGTATGTTATATAATACCATATATATATTATATATATATATATATTACAATATAGTATATTTATATATATTATATATATATATTATATATATATATATTATATCATATAGTAAGTATTAAATATATATAAATATATAATCTATTATATATATATATGCTATATTATAGTATTTATTCTTATATATCTCTCTCTATAAATAACTATCTCTATTTATTTGTGGTGTATATATTATATATAATATCTATCTATATTATATGTATATATATATATAATTATAATATATTATATATATGATAATATTCATGTATGTATATATATATGTATGTGTTATATATATATTCTATCTATATCTATATTGTTATCTCTACTATATCTCTATTATCTGTTTGATATCTCTTATATACTACAATTATATTATATTATATATATATATATATGTAATTATATTGTACTTATATATTGCTCAGAAATATAGGTAATCAGTGATGTTGACCACCCAGCTATCAAGAAAGGTATAA
>NC_061100.1:30067351-30069851 GCF_015104395.2 Macrobrachium nipponense
TATGTCATTTTCGCCCTTTGTTGTGATAAAAGATATCATCAATATATCTCCCATAGATTCTGGGTTTTGGGTGTGTTCTTCAAAAGTGACCTCTTCTGTGTGTGCCATGTATGCGTTTGCAAAAAGAACCCAAGGGGGGAACCCATTGCTACGCTGTTCCTTTTGCCGATATATTCGCCCCTATTGTGAGAGGAATGGGTATGAGGCGGCAGAATAAAGTGTTGACGGACGGGCAAAGCTGTTACAATAGTTTTCTGTTTACAGAATACGAAAAAAGTGAGCCTACATATATATAAAAAAAAAAACAGAGCATCAACTTCTATTCACCTGATTTACATACGCTACCTGTCCTTTCAATGTCTTGAAGCATCTCGTGTCTTCCGAATCCTTTGAGGGAATCTTTTGAGAAGGAATCGTTTCTATAAAAGTTACCCTCTGAACGAAGAAAAGTAAAGAAACACGCCTCCTGAATTCCAGCAAGCGAAGCCCTTTCGAAAGTTGGAATGTGATGGAATTCTGGAATTCTGGTGTTCGTCTTTCCTATGGGATGTTTCGCCCCCCACGATTCTCTGGAGTCCATTCCGTGTAGCAGCTTTGAATAAGAAGTAGAGAAGTTTTTTTCTTGCAGGGTTGGGGGGTCAGGGTTGAGAAAATTGGGGTGATCAATGTACGTCTAGAACAGGGGTTCTTAACCTTTTGATGACCCTAGATCCCAAATCGTTTGCCCAGTAAGGCCCCATGCCCCATTTTCTCAAGTCCACTTAATTTAGTCCTATTTGTTGACAATTAATATACTTAGTTTAATACATACTTTAGGTTTGAATAGCTAGGAACCGGACATACAAGAAAATCAAAAAGCATTTACAGTTTTATGTAGTCGTTTATTTACAAAATGTTCCTATGTAGACACTGACGCATTAAAATCAAATATATTCAAATATCCAGAGACCAAGTTCCATACCCCCAGCATGTGGTTCTCATACCACCAAAGAGGGTATGGATGCCCCCTGCTAAAAACCCCTGATCAAGAAAAACGTGCTGTTTTTACCTGGCAATGTTTACTGAATGGAGGTTTTCTGTAGTTTATTGATTGACTGCACAAGTAGTCAAAGAGCATATTCATTCCTGCTATCTGCTGACGCCTCCTGAATTCACTTATATCGGTTTATTTCCGATTCCATCATGTTTATTTATTTGTTTATTTATTTATTCATTTCCTTTTCCTATAACTTGTCTCTATCCACAAGCTGATTTGGTTTTGGAGACATTTGGATTGTAATTTACTCAATGAAAAGAATGGCATTATATTTATTTTCCTAAAACCTCACATTCTCAATTGGCACGTCATTAACAAAAGCACCGAGAGCTTAAAACGTTGTTTACAGGAGAAGTGATAAAAAGACTCTTTGGGTAATGGAGCTCATTTTACATGTAAAATGCGATTACCAGACTTCTATTACTAGATTGAAAAGAAATTGTCTGATAATATCCCTGTGACCTCTTGCACCAGCTAATTAAATCTTATAAAACAATGGAGCCTCTAGTAACTAAGAAAAAGGTCTCTCTCTCTCTCTCTCTCCTCTCTCTCTCTCTCTCTCTCTGTCATATATTTTTAGCAACATCATTCACTCATCGTATATATACTATGATATATTATATATATATATATATATATATATTATATATATATATATATATATATATATATATATATATATATATATATATATATATATATATATATATATATACGATTATGTGTGTGTATATATATATATATATATATATATATATATATATATATATATATATATATATACAATATATAATATATATATATATATATATATATAGATAGATAGATATATATATATATTTATATATATATATATATAGATATATATATATATATATATATATCTATATACTATCTATATCATATATAGTATATATATAGTATATATATATATATATATTATATATATATACTTTGAGAATAACTTGCAGCCAGGGAGGATTCAATCATTAAACGGTACGCCGTCCCAAACAAGAATGGAATCGTTGCCTTGCTTAGAAATATAGGTAATCAGTGATGTTGACCACCCAGCTATCAAGAAAGGTATAAGATGACATCGACCCTGTTGTACACTTGTGTGTGATGGGTGCAAACGAGAACAAATTTGTAATCTATATAAAAAGAACTAGACGTAATCTGACCTCCAACTTACTCGAGATGCGTACAAGATTTTCCCCTCACGCATAAGTTATAAACAATATGTTCCTAACTTAAAGTAAATTAAAACGTGGTAAATTCTGTGGTCAACTAGGGCCTTGCTTCACCAATGAAAATTAAAATAAGTACGCTATATTATTAGAAATAATTATTCTGTACTTTTTAACATGTAGATTACTTATCTTTACATTTTCATTCTAATAAATAAGTCATAGATATCCTATCCTAAAATTCCTGTATCTTTAACTCAACGCAAAACACCTTTTT
>NC_061100.1:30074851-30077351 GCF_015104395.2 Macrobrachium nipponense
GAATGATACTTTGCAAATTAAAAGTATCTCACATTCTAACTTCCTTCAGCCCAGAATGAGAAAATTCGGTCGAAATGTTTTGCAAAATATAAGTATAAATATTTTATCATAATAATTAACTGTTATGTGTCATTTCCAGACGCTGACTCAAGCAATCACTTCCTCTAGGCCATTTATTATTATAATATTCCTTCCCGCAGCCCTGCTGAGGATACATCTTTTTGCTTAATCGGGGAGTAAGCCTACAAACTACTTCCTGTTGGTGTTGTTGTTGTTCTTTTGTTCTTGTTCTTATGTTTGTTCTTCTTGGGGTCTTGGGAAAGGTCTGTGGAAGAGCCTGAAAAGGTCAGAAAATGGTGTTTCGCGTTGAGTTAAAGATACAGGAATTTTGGGAAAATATATTTATGATTTATTTATTAGAATGAAAATGTAAAACATTAGTAATGTGCTTGTTAAACAGAATAGAAAAATTCTTTCCTATAAAATATAGCGCATTTGTTTTTGCTTCTTCTTTGGTAAAACAAGGATCTATTTGACCGTAGATTTCAGCACGCTTTAATTTTACATTAATTAAGTTACGAATATAATGTTTACAGCTATTGAGGAAGGGGAAAATCTAGCAAGCGTCCCACATAAGCTGAAGGTCGGACCACGCCTTGCTTTAGATATAACTAGACATGGTATAACATTACAATGGCATAAATTTCTTCAGGTTGTCTCACGTAATTTCTGTGGCATAGCTGAAAAAATATTCCCATATTAAAGTAGCACTTAGAGTTACATATATATATATATATATATATATATATATATATATATATATATAATATATATATATATATATATATAATATATATGTGTGTGTGTGTGTGTGTGTGTGTGTGTGTGATATATGTATATATATATATATATATATATATATATATATAATATATATATATAATATATATATATCATATATATATATATATACATACCATATATATATGTGTGTGTGTGTTATTGTGGTGTGGTACATTATATATATATATATATATATATATATATATATATATATATATTATATATATATATATATTATTATATATATATGTTACAGTCAATATCTAATCCAGACAATTTGTAAAGTGACTGACTTTTCAGGCAGTTTGTGAAATGCCTTTTTCACCCAGTCAGTTTATAAATCAGCTAAAAATCGTCGACAAATTACAAAGTGACTAAAATTTTTATAGATTTTCTTGGCATATTGACTGAAATTATCCTCCTACGGGTCACAAGTCCCCAACCCCGATTGGCCGAGGAACGAACCCAGGTCCTTTTGTGTGTGTGTGTTTAACTAGCTGTTACCCTCTCAGTGTGAGCTCAGAGCTCATTATTGCCTTAAGATATGGACTTATTCGAAGTAATGAACTGACAGAAAAACAAACCGTGTTCTTGAGTAAAATTTTACTTTCTAAAACCTATGTAACGATACGATATATCAAAAATTAAAATAAAAAGTAGTAAATGTGACAATCTAAATATTATATAAGTTTTTATTCTTACAATTCAAGCCAGAGTGGCACCGACTATTGCACTTGTAACCTTCTTTGTAACATTTACAGCGATTTGTTTGACACTGTTTCTTGCCTACAGTACAGTGCACTTAGCATAACCTTAACCACCAAACCTAGATGATTGCTGTACGGCCTGACGTAGTCCTACCTTCTTGTCTGCACTCACTTAACCAATACTGTACAGTTGTTGGCTGCAAATTATTAAAATGGCTCCTACTGTAGCGTCCCCTGAGTATTCCATCTCTCACGCCTATTCGATACATGTCATTTTCGTTACGATCTAAGATAACACCGATAACATTTCATGGATCACCTTTTCCTCGATCAACTAATGGGATAGTAATTGTCACGTTATCTCCTGGATTACCAGGGACATGTTCTACATGACTACGTTTGACCATGGTCTCAGCTTGAGTTAACTGACCAGCTGCTGCTCTGGACCGTTGAAATGCTATGTCTTCTTGGAGCTTATGAAGTCTTCGTTGAGGATTCTGGCCACAGGGTGGACTGTCTGGATAGGCAGAGCCCTCTGATTAAATAACAAAAGAAAAACATTTAATAAATGGTGATAGACTTGCCATGTGGTTTGGAACTTAAACAAATTAGTGATCATTTACCTTTTATAATTTTGTGTGTATGTGTGTATGTGTGTGATTGAGTGAGAGGAGTATCATTACCTGGCTGAGCGAAGTCCTCTGGTTGATTCATTTGGAGGAGTCGTAGAGCATTTCCGGTGAATCATCCTGGGGATATCCATGCTCAGGTGGATCGTCTGGAGGGTTCGTGCAGTCATTGGAATCGTCTGGAGGGTTCGTGCACACTGGTGATTCGTCGGAGGGGGTTCGTGCACTTCGGGTGATTCGTCTGGACGAGTAGAGGCAGAGGGGAAACTGTAAGCTCCAAGTAAATCCTCTTCAGTGATCATTGTCTACAAAACTTCTTCT
>NC_061100.1:30087351-30112351 GCF_015104395.2 Macrobrachium nipponense
CGATTACCAGACTTCCATTACTAGATTGAAAAGAAATTGTCTGATGATATCCCTGTGACCTCTCGCACCAGCTAATTAAATCTTGAAAATAACGGAGCCTCTAGTAATTAAGAAAAATATATATCTCTCTCTCTCTCTCTCACTCTTTCTCTTGGTCATATATTTTTAGCAACATCAAGTCAATCAAATAATCGTGTATATATATATATATATATATATATATATATATATATATATATATATACTAATAATATATATAATAATATATATATAATATACTATATATGTATACATATATATATATAATATATATAATATATATATATATATAAATATATATAAATTTACATATATAGATAATATATATATATATATATATATATATATATATATATATATATATATATATATATATATATATATATATATATATATTGCTTAGAAATATAGGTAATCAGTGATGTTGACCACCCAGCTATCAAGAAAGGTATAAGATGACATCAACCCTGTTGTACACATGCCTCTTAAATTTATGTTATGGGCTTAAAATACCATACCATTTATATTTGTGTGATGGGTGCAGGCGAGAACAAATTTTAATTGTATTCTATATAAAAAGAACAAGACGTAATCCGACCTCCAACTTACTCGAGATGCGTACAAGATTTTCCCTTCACGCATAAGTTATAAACAATATGTTCCTACACCCCACCCCCCAACAATAACAGCAACAATAGAGTAATTTGTAGGCTTACTCCCTGAGTAACCTATATAATAGGCATGCAACTGAACAAGAGTTTTTGTTATGCATTCCGATGAAGTTGATGTTCATATTGTTATCATTATTCATAAAATGAAACCTATTCATATAGAACAACCTCTCTAAAGGGCCCACTGGACTGGCCTTAAATTCAACCTTCCAAAGAGTATCACAGTGTTCATTTGAAACAAGTATCAGAATATAATGGGAAATACAGAAAGAGAAGATCGATTTTAAAGGGTACAAAGGAATTGACATATTGATGAATAAACATAAAATATGTAAGTTATTACAAAGCAAGAATTGTGTTAGGGCAGTGACACACTGCATCTATGCTTGGACGGATAATCTGATTGCATACTTGTATGGTACTGGACATATAATGGAGGCGAGGCATTCATATGATAGCAGAGAGGAAAAATCATCATCACACCTTGTCAAGCAAATATACCATGTGGATAACTATGCATTCGTATAAGTTACAGTACAATCAGCATCAGTGGGGATAGTATTAACTATTTTCCAAAACCCTTCAGTCGACAAGTACTGATACAGTGAAATATTTTGGCATTTTCGTTTTATAGGTGTTGTTTGTATATGTAGCAAAAACAAGCGAGAGAGTAGTACTGCATATTCATAACTTCATTATGCACACTTTGCATAGATTTTTCCATATTTTTTGTGGCAGAACATTTCAACCGTGTGGTTCAGAAAACCACACCAACAGAATTCATTAAAATATAATTTACGGTGACTAAATTCGAGCACCAATAAACATAAATTACTTTGCAGGTATCTCTACCAGAATGTCGAATTTTACATAAATATTGTTTTCCCCTAGAAAGCGCATTGTTTAAATATACAAGAAAAAATTTATATTTCATTTCAAAATATTTTCGAACGATCTTTTCAGAGAATGTTTACCTGAGGTCTCACATTTCGATGTATTTCTACGTGATAGAGAAGAAGCGAAATAATCTTTCCTTTTCTCTTTAAATCTTCAACTTTAAAACCATTATGGACATCAGGTTATAAACCCCATGAGGACTCCAAAGAAAAGTCAGCATGCTCAGAGAGATCCTAGCTCCAGCTTACTCGGACCGCACGCTAAAATCTACGGTCAAATCGAGCATTGTTTCATCAACGAAAATTTAAGTAACAAGCCATATTTTATCAGAAATTATTTTTCTGTACTGCTTAACATACTCATTATTTATTTTTTACAGTTTCATTCTAATAAATAAATCATAAATACCTATCCTAAAATTCCTGTATCTTTAACTCAACGCTAAACATCTTTTTCAGCCCTTTTTAGGCTTTCCTACCCCCAACTAGAACAAAAACAGTAACAACAAAGTAGTTAGTAGACTTACTCCCCGAGTAAGCGATAAGACGATTTATGAATAGATATGAGGGAATATCAAATACAACCGATACACCTGAGTTCAGGAGACGTTAGCAGCAGAGAGTAGGAATGAATTTGTTCCTCGTTTAGATACCTGGAGATCAGGAGATTCCACAACTGCACAAAGCAAACTATTCCACATTTTAGTTGTGGCCAAGATGAAACTCTTTCTAGCAAGCTGTTTGAGTTTCGGAGTGTATAAGGCATTCCATGGTTACGAAAACTATTTTAATTCAAAGTTTGAGATGGGAAACATATCCGAATGCATCATGGGAACGTGGAATTGAAAAGACCGATAATTCAGCCATTGTGTTTGTCAGTATTCATCGTAATTAGAAGTTGTAATTAGGTTGAAAAGGGACATAGCTCACCTCAGATACCACAAGTGAAATTAAGTGTCCCCCTAAATCAGTGTCATTAATATTAGTCTATAAGGGAAGACACAATAAAAAAAATTACACACATATATATATATATATATATATATATATATATATATATATATATATATATATATATATATATATATATATATATAATAAAAGAACCATGTAATAACGCCAAAATATGAAAGGTTAGTACTATATTGCTGAAGAAACTGCTGTCCCTCTCCTCAGCAGTCTCTGAAATATAGAACTTACTTTCTATATTTTGGCGTTTTGTGAGCTCCATTTATTAGATGGAATTCTGTTGTAACAGAACATTTTTACCAGTCATAGATAGATAGATAGATGGATAGATAGATAGATAGATATAGAAAATAAAGATCCTGTATATTTCTCTGTCCAGCGAACGAGCCCCAAAACCACCATGTACCTATTCCATTGCTTCAAAGGAGAGTCACGACTTGAGTAAAGAGAACAATCTCCTTTCCAAGTATAATCCGCAGCTTCAGCGGTGGTTCCAAATTTCCTCTGCCTTTCAAATAATGTGCGGCTTGTGGCCACACCGTCCCGCGCGCAACAAAATGAACGTACGACTGCATTAAGCCAAGGTACCTCGCAGGCAAGATCGTCTGCCAAATGCATTTCCTGCAAGCTCGGGTTTCACGAGCAACAGTGTTCGTTTTCTGCCGCTTTTGTACGTCCAAAGAGCCGTCGTTCCATACGTTTGTTGGTGAGGATTTCGTCAGGAATGTCGAAGAATAATTCTCTGAATTAAACGTTATTTTCCAGGAAGATAATCATTTTTATGAAATGGAGTTATAAGACTGACAGATGGGTTCCCTTATGGCTTATATGTTTCCAACGCGACGATGTTCGTCTATTGTCGCTTTATCTACGTCTAAAAAGTTGTCGCATGGTATGTTTGATAATGAGGATTCTATTAGGATTAAAACATTTTTCTTTTTAAGCAAACTAATTATGTAATTTTGCGATTTTGTAACCGAAATCTTCATGTTATAAGACTAACAGACGCAGCCCCTGTAGGCTTATGTTGCCAGCGCAACGGCGTTCGTCTTTTGTCGCTTTTTTCTACGTCGAAGACGTTTTTTTGGTCGTTTCGTTTCGTTTCTCTCCGTTGAAATGGAGTTTAGGAGTCATTTCATGCACTCGATAACGACTATTTGATAAGGAAGATGCTTAACGCTATTAAAAGAATAATTTACGAAGAAAAACCAATGTGATTTTTACCGAAATCTCCATACCTTCGTAATGGAAACTATAACTCTCTTCGCAGTATTCAATAAATGAAAATGTGTTCCTAAAGGTTAGCTGTGACTTTACAGATATTGCTCCATGCAACTCGGCCACCACAGAGTTTATGATTATGCACTAAAACCACCTTTTCAAGGTTTACTCACAAATTAAAAATAACAGACGCTAGAAACAGGAAAATGGAAAATGAATGATGTAATGAATCAGGTGACTTATATAAAAGATTTAGTCTCTTGGCAATTTTTTTTTATTTTTGCTTTGTAAAATATTGTGTTTGAATTTATAATTTAAATAGATATATTTTTATTTTTATTATGATGATGATGATGATGAATGATGATAGTTTATTATTTTTATTATTATTATTATTATTATTATTATTATTTTTTTTATTATTATTATTATTATTATTGTGTTGATTTAGGGATCTCTTCAAGAACAACTGATTGACTGACTTTGTAAACATGAAAGCATATCTCGATGGAGGACATAATATACATATATATATATATATATATATATATATATATATATATATATATATATATATATATATATATATATATATATGCAGTGCATCAAGCCCTAACAAGAATGCCTACCAATTTTTACATACTATTGTATAAACACAATTCTATGCTTTCTGGGACACTCAATCATTTGGTGACCGAATAATTTTAACCACCGCAACAATTTGCCATCCATGCCACCCATGCCCCGCCCCCTTAAAAAAATCTGCAATTAAACAAAAAAAAAATAAAAAAATTGGTTACGCTTTTGAGTTCCGAATAATTGAAAAGGGGTTGAATATAACTGGGCAGAACGAGGCTTTATACGCAAGCCATCATTTCAATGGAGCTTCAACATTCCACGGGCAATCATTTGAGCAATAACTACAAATTGAGAGCAAATGTATTTGCTGTAACTTTGGATACATTTTTGTTGCCTGTCCATTTCATCGGCGATTTTTGGTTATGAATAACAAGAGATAATTATTTTTTAATTCCTGTCCGGAGTCTACGTCGTGTTTTTGGATAGGCGAATGAATTCCATGATTCGTGAAGAGAAAAGGCTTATCATTTTATAGTCCAAATGAAAAATGAAAATAGGCTGGAATTATTGTTTGGTAAATATTTCGATTCATAAGCTGAATGAAGACGTTTACTATTCAATTCTAACCAAAAAACATTCTGAGATGATACTTTGCAAATGAAAGTATCTCACATCCTAAACTTCCTTCAGCCCAGAATGAGAAAATTCGGTCGAAATGTTTTGCAAAACACAAGTGTAAATAATGTTATCATGATAATTAATTGTTATATGTCATTTCCAGACACTCAATCAAGCAATCACTTCCTCTAGGCCATTTATTATTATAATATTCCTTCCCGCAGCCCTGCTGAGGATACATCTTTTCTCTTAATCGGGGAGTAAGCCTACAAACTACTTCCTGTTGGTGTTGTTGTTCTCTTGTTCTTGTTCTTATGCTTGTTCTTCTTGGTGTCGCAGGAAAGTTGATAATGATATTTTTTTCATTTCTGATGGTTGCATACTAAACTTCACGCAATGACAAAAAAAGGAGCCAAAAATGAACTCTTAATCTTGAAAACTAAGCGTGCTGTGATTTTTGAAAAAAACATTTTTTCCGCTTCGGTGCTCACTCCCAGACCCCGCCGGAATACGGGAGACGATTTTTATTATACCCCTTCGGCGTTAAAGGGGTAATACACCCCAAAATAATAATCAGACTCAGTGACAATTACAGAAAGGGGTAATACAAAAGAGAGCTTCCTTACCAGTAGAAAATGAGAATGAAATAGCTACGGTAGGTCAGGAAGATAATTTCAAGTTGCCTTTTGAAGTAAATAGAGAGATAGTATTCTCAGTGAAGGATAAAGAAATATGCCAAGAAGATTTACCTATCATCCAAACAAGAATTAATAATAAATCATGCTCAATCCTTTTAGAAAACAGATAATGCTTTGGGTAATGTCACACTGGACACAGAGATTTTAGACAAAACTTTTAAGGAAGTATTTGTAGTATTAGAAGAAAGGTTTTATCCTACCCAAGCGCTGTTTTCATATAAAACTATGCGGAGATGTAGAATAATGTTAGATTGTGGAGAAAATAAAATCAATTTGCAACGCAGAAATAGAGAAAATGTTTGTTTTCAGCTAGAAGAAGGAAAGCCTTGCATAAATCTGATCAATTTATCTGAGACGACATCTTCTAGAGAAGCGAACATCCAAGAGACTAAGATAGACAATAATGCTAGCCCGAGTAGCACAGCTTCAGTGGATGGTAGTGAAATAAGTAGTAGAAATAATAGTTTAAAAGAAATGTCCTTAGCCAGGAAGGATTCTATGATAGATTGTGCACGAATAAATAATATTAACAATGCAAGCCTTGATACTCAGACCTCTGAGCAGAGTTTCGACTCTGAACGAATTATCGCAACTGAACAATTTAATGCCTCTGAACAAATCATTGCCGCGAAACATAATGCATGTGAACAGATTTATGAAGATGAATCACAGATCACTTATGAAGATGAATCACAGATCACTTTTGCGCATTCAACAATAGATGAAGATGAATCAGAAATTGATTGTACATATCTTATAATGGATGAAAATAAAGAAGAAAAATATATCAATGAAGTCCTGTTATTAGGAACGATAAATAAGGGCGAATTAAACTCAGCAATACTACTGGATGAAAGTTCAGATGAAACAGATGTCTGTTATTTCTCAGAGATACGCGATGACAAAGAAATATGTTTAATTAGTACTGCAGATGACCATACTGTCAGATTTGTGCTTAATAGAGAAGTAGTTTTGTACCCGCAATGTCTAACCAAAGTTTGTCTTAGAGCTAAAACAGACGAAGACTTGCATGAAAAAGATGTAATGCTAACTAATGAAAACTTACCTGACTTTGTTAGGATGGACAGTTCCCTAGTTCACGTGAATGGCAATAACTGTGAGACGTACGTCCAGAATTTTTCAGACAAAAGAGTAATACTAAGGCCTGGTATAGAATTTTGTACAGGAATTGTAGTGAATAATCGTTTACTAACCCTAGGTGAAAAAACATTCTTCTCTAGCACAGAATAAAGTTCAATTTTAAATAAAGAAGTAAATAATACAGATTTTCCTCAGAATAGAGTTAAACTATTACAAATATTGGAGAGGTATAGAGATGTTATTGCTTTAGAAGGAGATAAGTTAGGCAGAACAGATACTTTGCAACATAAGATTTTAATACAAGATGGAACTAAACCTATCTATATCCCTAACTATAAGTTGCCAATAAGTCAACGACCGATTGTAGATCAATTAATTGAGGAAATGAAACAGGATGGTGTAATAGTACCTTCTAAATCACCATATAATTCACCTCTCTTGTTAGTTCCAAAGAAAGATGGCAGTTGGAGAATGGTAATAGATTATCGGAAATTAAATTCACACACCATCCCAGATAGGATGTCAATGCCTGTTATAAATGATATGTTAGCTCAATTAGGTGGAGCAAAGATATTTACGTCATTAGACTTGCTTAGTGGATGTTGGCAAGTGCCTTTAGACGAAGAATCCAAGCCCTTAACCCTTAAACGCCGACTGGACGTATTTTTACGTCGACATTTTTTGTCTCTCGGGTGCCGACTGGACGTATTTTACGTCGACATACAAAAGTTTTTTTAAAAATTCGCGGAAAAAATACTTTTAGGCCTACCAGCCGAAAACTCTTGAATCACGCGCCTTGGGGGATGCTGGGAGTTCACGGATCAAGGTGTTGTTTTGTTTACAATCGTTACGCAGGCGCGCAAGCGCGAATTTCTTTCTTGCCGCACTAAAAGTATCTGTGACAAACATCTCTGAAATTATTTCGTCACTTTGACATAATTTTTGTACCATTTAAATTAGCCGTTACATAGAGTATTATATATGAAAATGTGCGCATTTGTATGTAGAATACAACAAAAAAATACTCATGATTGTAGCTTTTATCAGTTGTAAGATATTTTCATATAAATAACGATAAGTGCCAAAATTTCAACCTTCGGTCAACTTTGACTCTACCGAAATGGTCGAAAAACGCAATTGTAAGCTAAAACCTCTTATATTTAGTAATATTCAATCATTTATCTTAATTTTGCAACTAATTGGAAGTGTCTAGCACAATATTTCGACGATTTATGGTGAATTTATGAAAAAAACTTTTTCCTTACGTCCGCGCTGGTAACTCTTCCGAAAATAATCATACATGCGATTGTGGTAATGTTTGCACCATTTTAAATTAGCCGTTACATAAAGTTTTATATATGAAAATGTGCGCAATTTCATGCACAATACAACTAAAAACAACCCATGGTTGTAGCTTTTATCAATTTTGAAATATTTTTCATATAAAAAAATGATAAGTGACAAATTAATTTTCAACCTTCGGTCAATTTTGACTCTACCGAAATGGTCGAAAAACGCAATTGTAAGCTAAAACGCCTATATTCTAGTAATATTCAAGCATTTACCTTCATTTTGCAACAAATTGGAAGTCTCTAGCACAATATTTCGATTTATATGGTGAATTTATGAAAAAAATAACATTTTCTTTACGTCCGCGCGGTAAACTCTTCCGAAAAAATCATACGTGCGATTGTGGTAATGTTTGCACCATTTTAAATTAGCCGTTACATAACGTTTTATATATGAAAATGTGCGCAATTTCATGTATAATACAACAATAATAGTTAGAAGGTTGTAGCTATTCTCATTTTCGAAATATTTGCATATAAATCACGATAAATAGAAAAAAAACCACGTTCGGTCAAATTTGACTCTACCGAAATGGTCGAAAAACGCAATTGTAAGATAAAACTCTTACAGTCTAGTAATATTCAGTCATTTATCTTCATCGTGAAACAAATTCGAAGTCTCTAGCACAATATTTAAATTTATGGTGAATTTTTTAAAAAAACTTTCCTTCCCTCCGCGCGCGGATTCTCCGCCACAAATCTCCGAAATGCGTAAGTCCCATTCTCGGAATATTTGCTCCGTTTCATATTAGGCATTTCATAGAGTTTATATATGAAAATGTGCGCAATTTCATGTAGAATAAAACGAAAAATATTGAAAGTTGTAGCTTTTCTTATTTCCGAAATAATTGGCATATAAAAAATATATATATAAAAAATTCGACATTCGGTCAACTTTAGCTCGTCAAGTATGGCCGAAAACTGCATTTGTAAGCTAATATTCTTACAGTATAGTAATATTCAATCATTTGTCTTCATTCTGAAACATATTGGAAGTCTCTAGGACAATAATATTTAGATTTATGGTGAAATTTTGAAAAAAATATGTGTTTACGTAAGCGCGTTACGAATTCATGCATTATTTTGTTGTGATAATATTTTCTCTGTGTTGCTTTATCGTTTTACAATGTGTTATATATCAAAATGATCGCAATTTAGTGCACATTACAACGAAAAAAAAAGTAACTTGTTACCTTCACCGTTTGCGCACAGCGCGATTTGAATACAATTATATATGAAATTTCGTTTTGCGCTATCATATATCGCATTATTTATATATGATAATGATAACTTTTTCATTTCTGATGGTTGCATACTAAACTTCAAGCAATGACAAAAAAAGGAGCCAAAAACAATGAACTCTTAATCTTGAAAACTAAGCGCGCTGTGATTTTTTGAAAAAAATATATTTTTCCGCTTACGCGCTCACTTCCAAACCCCTCGGCATACGGGAGTCATTTTTTTATTTACTGCTCCGGCGTTTAAGGGTTAACAGCTTTTAGTACTCATAAGGAACATTTACAGTTTGAGGTCATGCCCTTTGGTCTTACATCAGCCCTACTAACCTTTACTCGATTAATGCTCCAAATCTTAGGAGATATAGAGGATGTTTCATTATACCTAGATGATGTAGTCATTTCTAGTAAGGAATTGAATAGTCACTTTAAGACATTAGAAACAGTGTTAGAAAGACTGAATGGTGCAGGATTAAAGATAAAAATGAAGAAATGTCAATTCATGATGAAATCATTAGAGTGTTTAGGACATGTCATCAGTGAAAATGGACTGCGTATGCAGGAAGGTTAAGTAAAGGCAATTGTAGCATATCCAGCTCCAAAAAACTTAAAAGCCTTGAGAAGATTTTTAGGTATGTTAGGCTATTATCGTCCATTTATTAAGGGATTTGCCACCATAGCCAAACCACTAACAGATTTAACTAAGAAGTATGTAGTTTATGAATGGAAGACAGAACAGGAAAGAGCTTTCCAAAAACTCAAGGAAATGATGACAAGAAATCCAATTCTATATTATCCAGATTTCTCAAAGGAATTTTACTTAGCCTGCGATGCTTCTAGTACAGGTGTAGGTGCAGTTTTAATGCAACAAGGAAAAGCAAGAATGAGAGCAGTATATTAATACAAGTTAGAGTTTTGAACGCTGCAGAAAGAAATTATAGCACTACCGAGCGAGAGTGCTTAGCTCTATATTGGGGATTACGAAAGTTTAGGCATATATTGCTAGGACATAAAGTCAATGTGCTTACCAATCACAAACCCATTTGTGATCTATTCAAGAAAAGAGCTTTCACAAATAATATGAAGTTTAACAGATGGTTCATAATTGTATTAGAATTTGCCCCAGAGTTTAGATATATACCAGGTAGATATAACACTATAGCAGATGCCTTGTCGAGATCGCAAGAAGAAACTGAGAAACAAATCACAACTAATACTTTCTGCTTTAGTTGTCATAGATCTAGATTTAGAAAGAGTTCAGATCGAACAGCAAAAGGATGCTAACATTAGAAAAATAGTGGGTAAATTAATGCAAAATGAGGATGATCAGTCTGAATTTCAGTTAATTAATGGAATTCTATACAAAACATCAGAAGAACCGAATGCTTGTTCACGTTTGTATGTACCTAACACACTAACCCAAGAAGTCCTAGAACTAACACACTATTACAAGTTGTCAGGACATCCTGGAATAAAGAAAACATGTAGAACAGTCACTAGAAAACTATTTTTGGCCAAATTGCAATGAAGATGCTAAAGATTTGTTTAAAATTGTCATATCTGTAACGTACACAAAGGTAACGTAAATGTAAAGGCCCCTCTTGAGAAATATCCATCAGAATTAACTCTGTTCCAAGTAGTTTCAATGGATTTTGTAGGTCCATTTCCAAACACAACTAGAGGCAACCGTCAGATATTAGATTTCATAGATTACTTGACTAGATATGTTGAGATCATTCCAGTCAGAAATAGAGAAGCAACTACTGTAGCAGAAGCTCTGAAATCTAGAATAATTACTAGACATTCATGCCCTCAAACATTGTTATCTGATATTGCAGGAGAATATACCAGTGACGTTTTAAAGAAATTGTGAGTTTTACGAAATTAACGAGTGTCAGGTTACAGCTTATAAACCAAGCTCTAATGGAGCAGTTGAGAGAACAAATCGTAAAATAAAGGATGTACTGAAAACTTTAGTGACTCCACAGACTGAAGATTGGGACTTAATTCTTGAAGACGTACAGTTCACCATTAATAACACTGTAAATAATGCTATTGGGGAAACCCCACACTTTCTGTTATATGGCTATCAGAAAAGAATGCAAAATACCTTGTTAGGACGATGCAACTCCACCACAGACATAACTTATAATTACGGAAGACTACGTTGCATGGAAAATAAAGACGGACTTTCGAGACAGTAAAAGGTACAAGGGCTCGATTGAAGGGGTTACATCAAAAGTCTAGTAAGTATTACAACCAGAAATCAACAGTTCCTGATTTAAAAATAGGGTAACAAGTATATGTGCTTAATCATAAAGTTGAAGGACCAAATGTTAAAGTAAGTCCTAAATTCCAAGGTCCATATAGAGTAATAGAAAGGATAAAATTAAATAAATTGAAGCTAATGCATGAATCAACTTTAAATGAAACTGTTGCACATTGGAACCATATTAAAATAGTACATTCCGACATTTTGTCAGAAGAACATTTAAAGGATTTTAAAGATTTAAAGGAGTCAAGTAGTAAGGAAAACAGTAATGTAAATGATTACCATACTTCATCAGCATTAGTGACTCCGAGATACCAATTAAGGAAAAGATAGGACCAAGTGCGACAGGTCAATAACATTGTTGTAAAAGGTTTACTGCTTAGAATATATTTTACAGGAAATGGATTTCACTATGGCTCATGGTGAGTGATATCTGCATCTCCCTCTTACAAATCAAGAAGGGAGCAATTTTAAAGGATCATGGCCAAGTGAAGAGATACACGACATCGCGGTTGTCACAATAAACAACACCACAGTAAATCATCAACAACAACAACTGGCAAAATTACTGAGTATTATTCTGGTTAGTAGTCATAACTACTAACCAGAATAATACAGTTTTGTTGAAACTTAGAGAGAATATCAGCCAGGTTTTACCTAAGAGAATTAAGAAGTGTTCACTCCTTCCATTTATAGGTACAGCCTTAAACACTGTGTTTGGTGTAGCTACTGATGGTGATGTAGATAAAGATAGGGCTAGAATAGAAAAATTAGAAATGTGGGCCTCAGAACGAGGTACCATCATGACTAAAGTCATTGATGCAATTAACAAGAACCAAGAATTGATGATTAAACTGAAGGACTTTGGTAACGATATAGCTGAGAACATTACAACAGAGATAAATGATTTGAACAGGTCGAAGCTTGTGACTCAGTTAATGTTTGAAACAGAGCCATTCTTATTAAATTATAAGGAACTTTTGAATGCGGTTATGTTAGCCGCAAAGAACATTTTATCACCATACATCATCTGTCCTAGGGAGTTAAACCATGTAATTGAAAAATGTATGTTAAATCATCACTTCAAACCGCTTGTGCGTGATGTCCTTACTTACTATAGTTTAATAACTGTGAAAAGAGTTTCTGATGACATTGTGTTGGTAATACCATTCAACAATAATGAAGTTAATAACTTGATATCCATTTACCCTTTTCCAATGCTAGTAAATAACAAGTCAATTGTTTTGAACCAAGACATAATACATTTTGCATTGCAACAAAATTCACTTCTGTTGGTGCAACTGAGTGACAAAGATTTTGATGATTGTATCATGCTTGAAGCCAATGAGTTTGTTTGTAATATACAGAGTTTTTATGAGCCACTTAACAAATTGTATTGCATAGATGATTTGATTAATGACAGAACTGGTGAGAATAACTGTGAGTATATCCCTTACAATTCTGATTTCAAAGCTCAAATTTTGTATGATGAAATGGTAGTGTTTTCACAGAATCAAGTAACAGCTAAGGTCACTTGTAGGAATAACCAATCTCAGATAATGTTTAATAACATCAAATCCTTTGTGACATCTTGTAAAGTAGTTATTTTGAATTATTTGTACTACAAGCCTACCATTTTTGCTACTTACACCTTAAACCTATCTAGCCACATAAATCATTTTGAACATGTCAAAGATTTCAAATTGTCCAAACTTGAGTTAGAATCATTTGACAAACTTGAAGCAGCTAATCATTTTTTCCATGTATACAAGATTGACATTTCCCCCATTATGTCCATGATAAATGTTGTTTTGTTAGTGCTCACCATACTAGCTTTCATATGTATTGTCAGAGTGTTAGTTGTTAACAAGCTCAACACCATTAAGGCTTTACTGAATAGTTTGCCTTCAAGTAACTGATATTCAAACATTGTTGTATATATTGCCATTTATGATTACTTTCAACATTGTATTTTTTATATATAAGTATTGTTAGGAAATTACAGGAGTTTGTCTATAAATATGTAAGGACAATTAGATAGGAAAATCCACTGGTAGAAATATATATATAGAGTGAGGGTAGAGTAATGAAAGAATCTACCAGGAGAGGTAGAAAAGGGAGTAGATGTGTGGCAGTATCAGACTGCAGAAATAACAGTTTCGAAAACGAGACTAAACACAGGCAGCAGTTTCCCAAAACAATAAGTTGCAAACTCCAGTGGAAAATCTGAACTTTGACACCTTCAGTGGGTGGTTACCGTAGATTAACATAACCAATAAGACTAATCTAGGGGTGGCACCGGAAGTAAGGAAAGCCACTCAAGAAGTAGTAGGATGTGTCTTAGTAGATGTTAAGGAGGAGCTTAACTGTGTGAGTTAGGTTGAGGCTTCACTTGAGGACTCAGAAAAATTCAGTTAGCATCTAAGCCTTATACGGGGAGGCTATGTCCATTCTCCCTATGTTCCTTGTGTAGTGTTATGTAAAACTTTTGAACTGTAACTTAGTTAATATAAGTAAGATTAATTAAGTGGTGTTTAACTTACTTGCCAAGAATCTAAGGATAAGTATCCATGCCAAACCCTCCTGAGAGACTGGAAAATGAAAATAAATTAATCTACAATGTTCCTAAGAAAAGAAAAACTCACCGCAAGTGACAATTGAAGGTTAGCCCATATAACAGATAACCTTCCAAACATTGCCAATAAGCTACCGGAGAAGACTGACTATAAAGAGAAGAGAAGAGAGAAAGAGAATAAGAAAACCCGTCAGGACATAAACGCAAACCCAAACAACAACAATAAAAAAGTAAAAAAAGCACAACAATTTTGCGATTTTGAAACCGAAATCTTCATGTTATAAGACTAACAGACGCAGCCCCTGTAGGCTTATGTTGGCAGCGCAACGGCGTTCGTCTTTTGTCGCTTTTTTCTACGTCGAAGACGTTGTTTTGTGTTGTTTCGTGTCGTTTCTCTCCGTCGAAATGGAGTTTAGGAGTCGTTCCATGCACTCGATAAAGTCTAATTGATAAGGAAGACGCTTAACGCATTTAAAAGAATAATTTACGAAGAAAAACCAATGTGATTTTTACCGAAATCTCCATACCTTTGTAAATGGAAACTATAACTGTCTTTGCAGTATTCAATAAATGAAACTATGTTCCTAAAGGTTAGCTGTGACTTTACAGATATGCAACGCGACCACTACAGTTATGCTTGTGCACTAAAACTGTAATAATTACATTATTATATAATTTACAAGATCTGTAAATATAAACCAATGACCTGGGGTCATGGCATTAGGAGGGTTCTACGTGACCAAAGCAGACCTAGATTACGCTATGCGCTGTCTGCAGTAGCCTGATCTAGCTCTAAGCTTTGTCAACATTTTTAGGTTATGATAACTTTGCACAACAACTTCCATGGGAAGAGGTTGACCTGTTAACCTACGCCGGAAACTTGTAACTTCCGAGCCGGCAGACTACGTATGTGTTTTTATATGAATTGCTGAGATAGCTAATGTTCCGCTATCGACGCGATGCTTTAGAATGGCAGTTCCACGCCAACGATCAAACATATCGGTCGTCCGACCGAGCTGCATCTCCTAGTATGGAGTTACAGAATAAAGTTGTTAACTTGTTCAACTAGCCTGTTTGAATCATCTCCTCTAGTCAGGAAAGAACCTCTCTACTAAGATATCCAAGGGAGATGAGAGGAACCAAACATTACTTATGGATGACAGCCGTAAGGAAAGAACAAAAAGTCTATCGCCAAGCGATAAGACATAAGAAGTGGTGGCAGCGTATAAACGAAGAACATAATTAACAAGACCCATATCAGCCGACCGAAGGTCTACATGAACTAACTTCCACCTTCAACATCAAACGAAACAGAGGAAACGGGATCTTCAATCAACGCAACAGTTTATGAAGACGCAACTATGTCCTTCATCGAGAGGAATACAAGCATTTAACACTGACGTTGAGCAACTGTTGTCACTTATCTTCGAGAATCTACACCGGACGAGAGCAGCATTGAACATCAACGGAAAGAAGAACAAACACAGGGGAACATCACCCGTTCACGAGCAAGGACGCAGAGTGGACAGCTATACGCAGTAGTGCAAGGACGGAGGCTGTGACGTCATCGATCTTGGACTTCCCGGAGCATCGTGCACCGAGAGAAGACCGTGACGTCATCACGACTTCCGACGCGAGACGTCATCCCATGTCAACAATCCTTCGCAATATAATCTGGAGCTAAGTACCATTTTTATCTATCAGGTCTTTTCCTCAGTGAAGTGTTGTTCATCAAGAGTCGATCGTCCAGTATTCTGGGGGTGAGTTGTTCGCCATATTAATCTTCCTTCATTACAGAACCTATCTTCAACTACGAGGTTCTCGCCCGCAGATTAATTTTTTTTCTTTTCTCGTTGTCATTAACCGTTTTCTTGCAGGAATTCTCCGTATAATATTTGATCATATTGTCTGTATTTTTGTATCTTTTGGGGATTTTCCTATTATTATAACACACTTATACAGTACATTGCTTATGCGTTTACGTAGTGGTCGAGTGTACTCTTATAGATATTTGATAGGATTGCAAGGAATAGAAGTGATAAGAAAAAAGTGAAAGCCGAAATGGCAACCACTCCGGCTGGCAACCCCAACGTGGTGACTCTCGTTAGCGCGAGGTCAGCGATTGTCCCTTTTCAAGGTCGGGTCAATGGGTTCCTGCCTCAAAATGTTGAGGCATGGATCTCATCTGTAGACGCTCATTTAAATGCAAAAAGCATCACAGACCCAGCAGTACAATTACAGGAGGCCAAGAGCTTCGTTGACTTTGCTAAAGGCGACGCAAGTGCGTATCTAAGGGGGGTTTCTTTCCAAGAAGCGCTTACATGGGACGAGTTCAAAATTAGATTACGTCTGTGTATGGGGGTGAAGAGGCTTTAGATGTAGTATTGGCATTGAGAAATATCCTTAACCAAGCCTCCATGACTCAGCTCAATGTTGTCGAGCGGGCGGCGCTAATTGCCGACCGGCTAAATGAATATCAGGATAGTTTAAGTAACTCCGGGTGGGTTGCGGGTGCTAAAATCAAAGTGAAAGATTTTATCCGTTTGATCTACCTTACGTCTATCACTGTAATGTTGCCTGAAGCGTTAGTACGGTGTTTTGATAAAAATTGCAGCCCGACAGTACGGAATTAGATGTGTATAAACAAATCAAAAAACACATGTCTAAATGTACCGACCTAGATCCTTCGCTCATTCAAGTTTTTGCAAAGGATGAGAACAAGCCACAACAAGTAAATGTGGTACATAATAATAATCAAGTTGCAGGGATGGTTTGTTATAACTGTAAACGACCAGGTCACATGATTTCAGACTGTCGGACGCGTTTTTGTTCAATACACAATAGTTCAACTCATTCATATAACCGTTGCTACTCGAGGAATCAACAGCAAAATGCTACAAACACGCAACCAGTTGCTAGTGCAAATAAAAAGAAGGGTCCTCAGTACTATAAGAAGAAACAACCAAACGGAAATTCTGCACAACAGCAGAAACAAACAAATCGTGCTTCAGGTACCTCTGTTCCTGGGCCGTCTAGCCAGAACTCGCAAGGGCAAGCGAATTTCAGGGTGTGATAAACAAAACAAATACCACGTAGTTCACTCCAAGGGGGAAGGGGGGAGAGGGCGATGTTGGGTCATCAATATCAACATCTTTTGTATCAAATAATCAGTTTAATCATTTATCAGATCATTGTGAGACAATTGATTTTCCTATGAAACACACGGCCGAATCAAAAAAATCTGTGCAGGTTCCCGTAGATTTGCAACAAATTCATGCAATTATTAGTCAAAACGAGTTGCGACCAACCTTACATGCAGTAAATTTTTGGACCATAAGTCATTCACTTTGTTCTTTGATTCTGGTATTCCACGTAATATATGGATTTAAGGACTCATCATTTACTCTTTTCAAATTTCCCTATAGAAAAGTCCGGAATAAGGCTCTCAGGCATTGGGAATAATGAATTAAATGTTGTGGGCGTAACTCATGTACAGTACAGGTCGGTAAGCGCACGTTTGCTGATACCTTTGTCGTGTAAAAAACATTAATAGTAGGCCCTTGTACAAAACATTAATAGTATCCCGCAGTATACCCGGATACCCGTCTATGGGCACTCAAAATATTATCTTAGCACCTGCAAAACACCGGCGTGTGTATCAAAGGGAAATTCTATAGGTCCTTCTAATACCCTAAAATCAGTTTTTAGATAATAAAGAGACAGGCAGAGTTGTCACTTACATTACGGAACCAATCACCTGTCTCATGAACCAAGAAATAATACAGGCAACCCTACAGAACTCCGCTCACCCGTAATATCAGCTTGCACGCAAAAACAAATCTCGAGCCTAACGTAACTTCAATATATTAGTGCGTGTAAAAAGAACCTTGCCAGGATCTGAAACATTAATCCTTTTTCCGAACTCTGAAAACACACGGATTATCCGTCACACAAGCCGTTTATACAGTCGGCTCACAACAACAATGTAATATCGAAGTCTGTAATCATTTGAATACCACTTTAGTAATCCACAAAAATCAACATATCTTGGATGCCGAAGTTTAAAAACATCGCATTCTTACGTAGCTGAGATAAATCACGCTCAATCAGTCGCGGATGAAACCCTTTTGCAATCTATAAAGAATAAAATCAATCAGGACATTCAAGAAGAAGAAATTCAGCAGAAATTTTGAATCTGTTAACTAAAATATCATGATGTTTTTTCCACTACGGATGGAACCTTAGGAAAAACGGATGTCATCGAGCATCAAATCAGGCTCAAGGACAAACAGAAAGTAATCTATGTACCTTCGTACCGACTCCTATGAAATTTCAGAATGAGATAACAGAGGAAGTAGGTAAAATGTTAAAGGAAGGCGTCATTAGGAAATCAAACAGCCCTTATAATTTTCCGTTAATAGTAGTACCGAAAAAAGATCGAACTTGGCGGATATGCGTAGATTTTCGTCGTTTAAACGAAGAAACAATCCCTGACATATTCCCAGTACCATGTACCGATGATATCTTATCTTTACTAGGCCAGAATAAATATTTCACAAGCCTAGACTTACTAAAAGGATTTCATCAGATTCCGATGGAACAAGAAAGTATCCCATTACACTGCCTTCAGCACAGCCAGGGGACATTATGAATTTTTGCGTATGCCTTTTCGGTTTACGTGTGCTCCTATAACTTTTACTCGTATGATAAAACGTCGTGTTTGGAGACTTGTTGGGAGATATCCTACATGCCTACATGGATGACTTAGTAATCTTTTCCAACACATTAGAAGAGCATTTACGTAAATTGGAGTTAGTGTTACAAAGATTAAGGCAGCATAATTTAAGGGTAAAGATAAGTAAGTGTGAATTTTTTAAAACAGAAACTAGTCTATCTAGGTTTCACGGTTTCTAGTGAAGGTCTTAAAGTCGTACACGATAAGGTGTCGGCTATCCGTAACTTTCCGATACCTACTAACGTCAAGGGAATACAGCAATTTTTTAGGATGCAGCGGTTACTATCGCCGCTTCATCCGCAAAACTACTCAATCATAGCCGCTCCCTAACCGATCTTATAAAAAAGGGCGTAGATTTCGTATGGTCTGAAAGTCATCAACAGGCGTTCGATAAATTGAAAGATGAACTGTGTAGTTCTCCTATCTTGAATTTCCTGACTTCGGTAAGGAATTTTTCATAGCAACAGACGCCTCAGACCTAGGAGTAGGTGCGGGTAATTGCTTAACAATATGATAGACAGTTTTTCCCTATAGCTTTTTATTCACGTAAACTGAGACCTTCCGAAAGTAAATATGCGGTAATAGACAAGGAAGGGCTCGCTATTGTTAATTCACTCGTGCACTTTAAATTCATAATATACGGTTACCCCGTCAAGGTTCTCACTGATTCATAAGCCCCTAAACCGACTTCTTTAAAGGCTTTAGTCACAGCCCCAAGCGAACTCGGTGGCACATGATCATTCAGGACTTTTGGCGCGGAGGAAATCGGGTATTTACCTGGGGGAAAGCAAATATCATTGCGACGCATTATCACGCAACCCCTCTTCATCTTGTACCGAGCCATTAGCTGAATTAATAGATATCTCAACCTCCATGCCCGTTGTTAAAACTATATCTGAACAGGAAGATCTGGGCTGGAGTGCTGAACTATTACAGACGGAACAAAGAAAAGATCCGCAAATAGAAAAAAATCATCATTGCGTTAAACGGAAATCCGAAGGAAAAAAGAATACCTAAAGTATAGGCAGCAGAATTATATCCACAGGACGATATCCTGTGTAGATCCGTGACGAGGAAAAACCCGCAACACACCGCAGTTGAATAACAACCAGGTGGTGGTGCCTATCTCACTCATACCCACTGTCTTAAAGTGGTTTGCATGAAAAATCCACCCTGCATGGACACCCGGGTTATACCTTTGATGTCACAGAAAGCCAAATCCTTATTTTATTGGCATACGATGCTTAGAGATATAAAAAAGCACATAGCAAATTGTCGCACTTGTCAAGAATACAAAGGGCACACGAAGACACCTGTCAGCCTAGGGCTTACCCCGTGCCAAATCAACCCTTTGAAAGAGTACATTTAGATTTATTAACAGGATTTTACGAGTCAGACAGAGGAAAATAAGCACCTCCTAGTAATTATAGACGCTTTGACTCTCGATATACAGAACTTATAGCGCTTAAAACAAAAACCGCGGTCGAATGCGCTAGGAAGTTTTACGAGTGCTACATTTGTAAACTGGAATTCCACACATCATTATCTCAGACTCGGGCGGGGAGTTCAATAATCATTTCCTTAACTCCTTGTGCGAATTCCTTAGTATAAAGAAAATCAATACCATGATCTATCACCCAGAGTCTAATGGGCTAGTGGAAAGGGCAAATCGTAAGGTTTTAAACATTTTAAGGGTCACCTTAGGGGGGGCAGATCCCAACTGGGACATTGCCATACCTGCGGTGCTAAGCACACTTAATCACTCGTATCATGTGTCTATTAAAATGACACCGCACGAGGCACTGTACGGTATCCCGGCCCGAACGCCTTTCCACATCTTAAAGCCTACAACTAATTTATCAAATCCTCTAAAGGATGTTATGGATGCAAGCATAAGTCGATATAATACTAATTCGTAAGAATTAGAAGAAGCACAGATCATAATGAAAAAAAATCATGATAAAATAGCTAAGCCAACTAGAACAAATATTGCCGTGGGACGGATCAGGTATACATACAAGTATACGTATCATAGAGGTTTAAATTATAAACTGACACCTAAGTTTGAAGGCCGTTTAACATTTTAGAAAATTTAACGGCCAATAGAGTTAGGGTTCAAAATGTATCCAAACCCACTGATGTGAGAATAGTCCCATTGGCACATATCAGAATCTAAAGAAAGGTAGATGGAGTGAGGGAAAAAAATGGTTGTATTTATGAAACTGTATAAAGTTATAAATATATATATCTATTAATCATATTGTATGTAAACCTATTCTTTTACGCGAATTATTACATATGTTTTATTTATTGCAGGTTTCAAAAATGAATCTGTTATTGTTAGGAGTGATATTGTGTATTCAGACATCTTTGTTGTATGGAAAGAGCGCTAGGACTAAAGACATAGAATTTAATCATGGCTCGATTATCGAGAGAATCGATGATGTATTCATCGTGTCAGAAAAAAAAAAAAAAAAAAAAAAATTTTAATTGTTATCGAAGTAGATATGCATGCTATTTTCTTACCTGAAGATGACGTCCTTAACTTAAGGAATGACCTGATGAGGTTTGGTATTTCCCTTAAGGAAATGCATGAACGTAATTTTCATGCTAACTCAGAGATTTCACTAGCTCAAACGCTAAGCGTCGCGGAAATGTTGTCTTATGACATACAAAATAAAACCGCCGAGGCAGAAGAACTCGCTCGTGACCTGCTGATGTGGTCTGTGCGGCACAATACTCTTGAACGCCGCAACCCGCTTATTCTAGCTGGACTAAACATCTTAGGATCAGTTGCGAATCTAGGCTTAGGAATCTCAAATCGCCTCAAGATAATAATCAAAATAAAAGAATTGAGTTTTTGCAACACAAAACGGAACTGGCCTTATCAGAACTTCGCAGCCAGTTATCTTCGATCAATCAAATAATGAATATCGTTAATGAACATTCAAATAATATCGATCAGGTCATGGAAGTTCAACATTTGCTGGCTACTTTAGCTTACTATAGTTCGAAAATAGTCATATCCGTGTGAAAATATCACATTTTATTGAAAAGTCAAAAGATTACGTAGAAGCAATTACGTTAGCAACAAAGGGTGTGTTATCTCTCACCTCATGCCTATTAAAGATCTGACGTTAACTTTGGAAAACGGACGGGAGAAGCTAGGTTATATTCCTTTATTGGATGCCCATAAAGTAGAATTCTATTATAGCCTAATATCAGTCAGCGTAGAAAATTATAGAATTATGATCACAATTCCTTTTGATTCTTCCGATGCTTGGCAATTCATACAAAATAGCCCAACCTTCCTACTTTTATGACGAATAACTCAATCCAGTAATATCCAATTTAACGGGGCATGTACTGATTTCTTCTGATAAGAAATCATTTACAGTCATTAGAGACTTAGATAAACTCACTCACTGTTCAGAAGCCATGAATAATAAAATTTGTACAGCTGACTCTTTTGAATTCTATCCTATATCAACGGATTCATGTGAGTTAGACATAGTGCTAAAACGGCCTCTCTCTCTCATACAAGCGAAGGTTTGTCTGGGGAAACTTTATCCCTTTTACGGTAATAAATTCAATTACAGGATGAATAATGGTTCCTGGATCCGTTATGATAAGGCCGGATTCGACGTCGTGTGTCCGGACACATCCACCGCCCATGCCCCTATCTTCGTAGCAGCCGATGGTTGTACGGGGACATCTACAAACTATACCGTTAGAGGGGTCAACACGATAATACGTGAGAAGGCGTATTTCGCGAACTACACGTGGGCTACCACAATCATCCATCACTACCTCTCCCATACAACGCGCGAGTAGCTCATCGTCTGACGCAACTGGCTGAGATGACCCACGCGTCATCGACTTATGCAGGTGGAGAAAATCTTCGCTACTACATTCTGCTAGCCGTGTTCAGCGTGACGGCCATATTGGTTATCGCCGTCAACATCTTTGCTTGGCGTAGGCTAAGGCGTAAACAGAAGGATCTCCAAGGGAACGTACTGGCCCGTCTAGATGACGTACCCGTTAAACTCAAGTCGTTTGCGTTTGTAGGGCCGCCTGAACTTGGCCACTTCAGTTCGTGCCTAGGGAATTGTCTGGAATTGTGTTGTGTGTGAAAAGCGGTCCGTATGCTGGCAAAAACTGTAGACAAGAAAGACTCACGCCTCCTTTGCCATTTGAAACAGTTTAAAGTATCTCCAGGGCACACCTTAATAAACCTCATTAAGAGCCCAAAATACTTATACATTAATATATTCCTAAAGGTATTTTCGGCACCTAATAAAATATCAGCCCTATATATTGAATTTCAGCAGAATTACATTGTATACCATTGTACAATTATATTATCTATTACAAAGAGTGTCAAGTACTCTTAACAATTATCCATGATCATGCTATAATCATTATTTAGTAACCATTATTCTTAATCAGGTTACCTGTTATCATATTAATCATGTATACATGTTTTGATTTTTTACCATTTTTATTATTTTTGGGTACATAATCATTATTATTACCAACATGGATCGATATTTTCCATGCATTTATCTTTGTTTATGAATATGTCAACAAGGGTATGTAACAGAACCTTTTTTTTTTATGCATTTAATCACTTAGTATGTTACGAGCACGCCTCCTATGGGACAATGTTTAAAGTAATTTTTTTTTGTTATTCAAGGCTTGAATAGGTAGCATCCGAGCCTAATGTAATAATTACATTATTATATAATTTACAAGATCTGTAAATATAAACCAATGACCTGGGGTCATGGCATTAGGAGGGTTCTACGTGACCAAAGCAGACCTAGATTACGCTATGCGCTGTCTGCAGTAGCCTGATCTAGCTCTAAGCTTTGTCAACATTTTTAGGTTATGATAACTTTGCACAACAACTTCCATGGGAAGAGGTTGACCTGTTAACCTACGCCGGAAACTTGTAACTTCCGAGCCGGCAGACTACGTATGTGTTTTTATATGAATTGCTGAGATAGCTAATGTTCCGCTATCGACGCGATGCTTTAGAATGGCAGTTCCACGCCAACGATCAAACATATCGGTCGTCCGACCGAGCTGCATACTCCTAGTATGGAGTTACAGAATAAAGTTGTTAACTTGTTCAACTAGCCTGTTTGAATCATCTCCTCTAGTCAAGAAAGAACCTCTCTACTTAAGATATCCAAGGGAGATGAGAGGAACCAAACATTACTTACGGATGACAGCCGTAAGGAAAGAACAAAAAGTCTATCGCCAAGCGATAAGACATAAGAAAACCACCTTTGCAAGCCCGTTTACTCACAAATTAAAAATAACAGACGCTAGAAACAGGAAAATGGAAAATGAATGATGTAATAAAGCAGGTGACTAAGATAAAAGTTTTAGTCTCTTGGCAAATTCTTTTTTTTTTTTTGCTTTGTAAAATATTGTGTTGAATTTATAATTTAAATAGATATTATTATTATTATGATAATGATGATGATGATGTGTTTTTATTATTATTATTATTATTATTATTATTATTATTTTTTTTATTTATTTATTTATTTTTTTTTTTTTTTGCTCTATCACAGTCCTCCAATTCGACTGGGTGTTAATTTATAGTGTGGGGTTCCGGGTTGCATCCTGCCTCCTTAGGAGTCCATCACTTTTCTTACTATGTGTGCCGTTTCTAGGATCACACTCTTCTGCATGAGGCCCGGAGCTACTTCAGCCTCTAGTTTTTCTAGATTCCTTTTCAGGGATCTTGGGATCGTGCCTAGTGCTCCTATGATTATGGGTACGATTTCCATATCCCATATCCTTCTTATTTCTATTTTCAGATCTTGATACTTATCCAAGTTTTTGCCCTCTCTTCTCTTCAACTCTGGTGTCCATGGTATTGCGACATCGATGAGTGATACTTTCTTCTTGACTTTGTCAATCAACGTCACGTCTGGTCTGTTTGCACGTATCACCCTATCCGTCCTGATACCATAGTCCCAGAGGATCTTTGCGTGATCGTTATCTATCACTCCCTCAGGTTGGTGC
>NC_061100.1:30117351-30119851 GCF_015104395.2 Macrobrachium nipponense
CTAGGCTATCACCACTTTAACAGTTTAAAACAGGGAGAATATAGAAAGAATCAGAATGAGTGAGATGGTGAAAGAGTTTATTGAGTCAGGTAAGCTACTAGGTCTAGAGGGGAATGATCTCCGTGAGTATGTGGAGAAGAAAGAAAGAGAGAAGTATGAGAGAGATGAAGAGCGGCTGAGAGAGAAGTAATGAAAATGCAGCAAGAGCAGAGAGAGAAGCAATGATAATGCAGCAAGAGCGAGAGAGAAGCTTGAAGAGCAGCAAGAGATAGAAGTAAGGTGAAAAATGCAGCAAGAGAGAGAAAGTTGGTAATGCGCAGAGAGAGAAGAAAAGAGCGTATGCATGAATTTGGAAATTGCTCGGTTAGGGAAAGTACTCGTAACAGTCGGTCAGGCGAGAACGAAAACGGAGCTGATACGTTAGGTATGAATGCAGTGCTAAAATTAGTACCAAAGTTTGAGGAGGGAGATGTTACGACATATTTCATGTGTTTTGAGAAGTTAATGGAACGAGTAGGTTCTCCTAAAGAAACGTGGACTTTATATTTGCAATCAGTTTTGAGTGGTAGGGCACTTACTGTGTATAGTTGTATGTCTAAGGAGAAATGTGATAATTACGATATCGTGAAAGAAACTGTTCTTAGCGCATATAGGCTAGTACCGGAGGCATACCGTAAGAAGTTTAGAAATTTGAGAAAGGATGAAAATATTACATATGTAGAATACGGTAAGAAGTTAGAAAGGTTTTTTTTTGATTGGTTAACTTCTGCTAAAGTTGATAATTGTTTTGATAGTTTGGAAGAACTTAGTGACTGTTTAGAAAACTTCAAAGATAACCGTATTCCCCTGAGATTAAACTTTAGTATAGAGGATAGGCGAGAAGTATCTTTTGCAGAAGAAACTACGCTAGCGACGAATATAGTCTAACTCATAATTTGAGTGTTAGTAAGAAACGAAATGATCCTTCGTCTGGTAGAGTACAAAGCAGTAAAGGTTTCAGTCCTAGTAATAGCAATGCGAGTAGAAGTGACTATTCCTGTTATACATGAGGAAAACCTGGTCATATGTCTAAGGTTTGTAAGAGTAAAATGGCATCTAGTGGCTCAGAATTAACTTGTTTCAGATGTAATGGGAAAGGGCATTTAGCGAGAAATTGTGCAACAGAAAGTAAGGACGGTAAAAAACCAGTATTTCTAGCTAACCTTTCGTCAAATAGGGATGATGTGATGAGAGAAACTAGGAAAAGTTTTTTGTGGTGAATTCTGTAGGAAGGCGTTTGTTTCCCTCTCTTGGAGAGTAGATTCGAGAGAAGTGGTCTTGCTTTGAGACACAGGGGCCGCTGTATCACTGATAAGGAGTGAGTGTGTGCCGAACAAGGCAGAAATCAATTTGCAAGAGAAAGTTATGTTAGGTGGATTTCCTAACACTTGTGTTCTTTGTCCTTTGTTGAGGTTGAATCTAGAAAGTCAGGTAGTGTCAGGAGAAGTAAAACTTGCAGTTGTGGACAGTTTGCCCATTGAAGGCGTTGACATTATTGTCGGTAACGACTTAGCTTTATCCAAGAATGTGAATCCTGTTGTGTGGAATATTCCAGTGCCTGAAATGGTAGTAACTAGGTCGGGTTTAGGTACAGACGTAGACTACGGTCTTAATTTGTTCGTGGATTCGAACGTGAGTGAGTGAATGGATTCCAACGAGTGTGATAGAGGTAGCGAGGTTGATCTTGGCATGAGTGTGGCTGAGAGACCTAACTCTATCGTGGACAGTAATAGCCAAACGGAAGGTGTAGCTGTCGGAAGTAATGTAGTAAATGTACAGGTATCTAGTCTTAGTTACGGTGATGAATTAGGCTCTAACGTTTTGGATAAGGATGAGCTAGTCAAGTTGCGAGAGAGGATGGAGACACTAACCCAAATTTTTTAAGTGAGCTGGATGATGATATCGATGATGTGTGTAAGGAAACTTTTTGTGTAAAGGACGAAGTTTTGTGTCATGTTTGTCCTAAGTCAGGTAGTGAAGGGGGAATCACAGAAAAATTAGTAGTTTCTAGGAAGCCTCATGAATTAGTTTTGAAGTTAGCATATGATGAGCAAAGACATTTGGGAGTAAATAAAACTTTCAAGTGTATTAGTAGGGTGTACTTTTGGCCTAAAATGAAAATTGATGTAAAGAGTTATGTTTTAAGCTGTCTTGTATATCAAATTGCCGGGAAACCGATTCAAGTAATTCCTAGAGTTCAGTTGTGTAATATTCCTTCAGTAGGCGAAACTTTTGAGAATGTATTTATAAATGTGTTCGGAACTTTGCCTAGAAGTAAGGGTAGAGATGATTGCATAACTAATCTTGATTATTATAAAAACAATTTAAGAGATGCTTGGCAACTAGCAGAGGAGAACGGAAGCGCTTGGCACTTAGCAAAAGAAAACCCGAACGGAAGTCAAGGGGAAACTGAAGAAAAACTTTATCATAAGGCAAAAGAGAGAAGTTTGTGTGTAAGAGA
>NC_061100.1:30124851-30132351 GCF_015104395.2 Macrobrachium nipponense
GTAACGAGAACTGAAGGGATAAAGCTACCAGATGGGAGCAACATCAAACACATAGATGAGACAGGATACCAAATACCTGGGAATAATGGAAGGAGGAGATATAAAACACCAAGAGATGAAGGACACGATCAGGAAAGAATATATGCAGAGATCAAGGCGATACTCAAGTCAAAACTCAACGCCGGAAATATGATAAAAGCCATAAACACATGGGCAGTGCCAGTAATCAGATACAGCGCAGGAATAGTGGAATGGACGAAGGCAGAACTCTGCAGCATAGATCAGAAAACCAGGAAACAAAATGACAATACACAAAGCACTACACCCAAGAGCAAATACGGACAGACTATACATAACACGAAAGGAAGGAGGGAGAGGACTACTAAGTATAGAGGACTGCATCAACATCGAAAAAAAGAGCACTGCAGGGCAATATCTGAAAACCAGTGAAGACGAGTGGGCTAAAGAGTGCATGGGAAGAAGGACTAATAAAAGTAGACGAAGACCCAGAAATATACAGAGACAGGAGAAAGACAGAAAGAACAGAGGACTGGCACAACAAACCAATGCACGGACAATACAATGAGACAGACTAAAGAACTAGCCAGCGATGACAATTGGCAATGGCTACAGAGGGAGAGCTAAAGAAGGAAACTGAAGGAATGATAACAGCGGCACAAGATCAGGCTCTAAGAACCAGATATGTTCAAAGTATGATAGACGGAAATAACATCTCTCCCATATGTAGGAAGTGCAATACGAAAAATGAAACCATAAACCACATAGCAAGCGAATGCCCGGCACTTGCACAGAACCAGTACAAAAAGAGCATGATTCAGTGGCAAAAGCCCTCCACTGGAGCCTGTGCAAGAAACATCAGCTACCTTGCAGTAATAAGTGGTACGAGCACCAACCTGAAGGAGTGATAGAAAACGATCAGGCAAAGATCCTCTGGGGACTATGGTATCAGGACGGATAGGGTGATACGTGCAAACATACCAGACGTGACGTTGATTGACAAAGTCAAGAAGAAAGTATCACTCATTGATGTCGCAATACCATGGGACACCAGAGTTGAAGAGAAAGAGAGGGAAAAAATGGATAAGTATCAAGATCTGAAAATAGAAATAAGAAGGATATGGGATATGCCAGTGGAAATCGTAGGCCAATAATCATAGGAGCACTAGGCACGATCCCAAGATCCCTGAAAAGGAATCTGGAAAAACTAGAGGCTGAAGTAGCTCCGGGCCTCATGCAGAAGAGTGTGATCCAAGAAACGGCCCACATAGTAAGAAAAGTGATGGACTCCTAAGGAGGCAGGATGCAACCCGGAACCCCACACTATAAATACCACCCAGTCGAATTGGAGGACTGTGATAGAGCAAAAAAAAAAAAAAATAAAATATAATAATAATAATATGTTTTACAGTTTACTATGTGATTATTTTCCAGGTATTGTGAATTTTATAATAATAATAATATAATAATAATATAATAATAATTATTATTATTATTATTATCATTAGGAATATTGAAAGAATTTTATATAAAATCAATTCCGTGAATTCTGCCATTATTTTTAATAATAATAATAATAATAATAATAATAATAATAATAATAATAATAATAATAATAATAATAATAATAATAATAATAATAATAATAATAATATAATAATAATAATAATAATCAAGAAGAATTTATCACTCATTGATGTCGCAATACCAGAAGTTGAAGAGAAAGAAAGGGAAAAAATGGATAAGTATTCAAGACCTGAAAATAGAAAATAAGAAGGATATGGGATAGCCAGTTGAAATTGTACTCATAATCATAGGAACACTAGGCACGATCCCAAGATCCCTGAAAAGGAATCTGGAAAACTAGAGGCTGAAGCAGCTCCAGGATTCATGCAGAAGAGTATGATCCTAGAAACGGCGCACATAGTAAGAAAAGTGATGGACTCCTAAGGAGGCAGGATGCAACCCGGAACCTCATACTATAAATACCCCCAGTCGAATTAGAAGACTGTGATAGAGAAAAAAAAAAAAACCAAAAAAAAAAAAAAAATAATAATAATAATGATAATTATAATAATAATGTGTTATACAACTTACAATGTAATTATTTTCAGGTAATAGTGAATTTCATAGGAATTATAATAATATCTCTCATATAAATACATAATGAAAAAAATATATTTGAAAGTAGATTACTATAATCTGCAAACAATACATTTTGAAACTCCCAGATTACTCATAATTTTGTTATGTATTAATATTCTTGTCGCGAATATGCACGGAATAGAGCTAACGAATTTCCGTTAAATTAGCGCAGTAAAAAAAGAAAAAAAAAAAAAAAAAAAGGCGGAGTATTATGAAATAACTAAACACAATACTCTCCACGGGCATGAATTCGTAACAATGACGTCACTGGTCATGAGCCTTTAAAGATATTGTTAATCATGTTTTATGATCGACCACATTAATTCAGTATTTCTAAACGGATTTAGCAGCCATATCCAATGTCCAATCATTCGACTGTCTCTAAGTATATCTTAGTTTAGCCAGACCGCTGAGCTGTTTGACACCTATCCTAGGGCCAGCCCGAAGGATTAGATATTTTCTACGTGGCTAGGAACCAACTGGTTACCTAACAACGGGACCTACAGCTTATCGTGAGATCCGAACCACATTATATCGAGAAATGAATTTCTAATCACCAGAAATACATTCCTCTGATTCCACGTTGGCAGAGCGGAGAATCGAGCTCGTGACCACCGAATCGGTAGGCGAGTACGTAATACACTCGTCCAACGAGGATGTAACTGTAATCTGGTAATCAAATGGTATACTGTGAAGATAAACGCCAATAAAAGCACTGAATTTGTTTGAAAGACTATAACTATAATATATATTCAGACATTACGTATTTTATCAGATGCAATCCCCTTGAATATATATATATATATATATATATATATATCCCCTTATATATATATATATGATATATATATAATATTATATATATATATATATATATATTGATATATATATATATATATATATATATATATATATATATATATATATATATATATATATATATATATATATATATATGTATATAGGTTATATCATAATATATATACTAATATATAAATTATATATATATACTTATAATATATATAATATTATACATATGAATATTATTATATATATATATATATATATATATATATATAGGTATATATATATATATATATATATAATATATATATATATATATTCAAGGGGATTGCATCTGATAAAATACGTAATGTCTGAATATATATTATAGTTATAGTCTTTCAAACAAATTCATTGAATATAAACAGTGAATTGACAGATTGCCTGAATTTGGAAATGAAAGTAGCTCTAAGCGACTAGTAAATCATTCCTGCATGTAATAATAATACTACTGGCGGCATTAAACATCCAATTGCTGTCATGTCTACCTCCAACGTACAGAAATCCATAAGCCTGTAACAATAGGTTCGACAATTCATATATTCCTCACAAATTGGGGCTATTTCGATATAAAGGTATTTGATCTCTTTGACAGTGAGACCTGTTTATTTTCAACTAATGAATAAATGCAGGGGACATAGAAGTCTCGCAATAAAACAACAAAATTCTATTCGAAGTAAATCAAAAGAGTTTCGTATTGGATATCCAGAGTTAACGATGATGTCAGAACCCCTTGATATCTATAAACAGATTAGCGAACAAACGCTGATCTTGAGAGAGAGAGAGAGAGAGAGAGAGAGAGAGAGAGAGAGAGAGAGAGAGATCTTGGGGTCATCACGAGGTAGAATTCTCCTCTTTAGTTTCAGAGGAATGACGAACGGGTCACCTTTCAACCACCAGGATTTTAAAGGACAACAAAAGCACAATAATTGGGTTTTCAAAGATGGATCTACTATAGTAGATTCACATGAACGGTGCATCTGATGTCTAGGCCAGTCCCTTACGACGCTCCTGATTGGCTGCTGATAAGCCAGTCAAAGGCTTGAGACTCTTAGTCTCTCTCGAGAATTCATATAGGCGGGATGTATGTGCCACCTTTCCTAAGGGATACTTTTGAAAGACGTTATCTATCTGGGGAGGTAGAACATACATCCAGCCTGTGTGAACTATCGAGAGAGACTGAGAGTTTCCAAACCTGTGACTGGCTTATCAACAGCCAATCAGAAGCATCGTAAGGGACTGGCCTACACATCAGATACAACGTTTATGTGAGTCTACTATAGGATCTATTAATATAATCTACGGGCAAGGAACTTCCCTCAGAAGAAAAAAAGACATGTTTTGAAGAGATTATGTAGTGTAATTTTTCCAACAGAAGCGACAGCACAAATAACTGCACTTCAACTGTTCCTGCAGAAGAAACAGTCCAAAGAACGGGATTCTCACAGTTCCAGCGGAAACAACAGTTCTCGAAACTGGACTCTAATGGTTCCAGCATCAGCAGAAGAAACAGTCCAAAGAACTGGACTAACTGTTCCAGAAGAAGCTACAGTCCCTAGAACTGGATTCTAACAGTTCTAGGAGAAGCAACAATTCACGAAACTGGACTCTAGCTGTTCCAGGAGGAAAAAACAGCCCAAAAAACTGGACTCTAACTGTTCCAGCAAAAACAACAGTTCACGAAACTGGATTCTAGCTGTTCCAGCAGAAAAAACCGTCCATAGAACTGGATTCTAACTGTTCCAGCAGAAGCAGCAGTCCCCAGACCTGGACTCGAACTGTTCCAGCAGAAGCAACAGCCCGCAAAACTGGACTCTAACTCTTCTAGAGTGTAGCAAACAGCTCTCCTATGTCGTAGCTAACCTGATTCTAAGACATCATAAGGCAATGTTATCTTGTTAGAAAGCAACAAGACAGTATTTGGTAACCGCCATTCTCTTCCAAATACGTTCCCCTGACGCTCGTATGAAGGATGCTTTGTGGAGGTCGTTGATTTATGGAGAAGGACAATAACAGCTGCTCTGCACTGCAGAATCTGCATCATGAACATTAATCATGATGGAGCCGTTCAATGGAGAAGAGTTATTAAGAGAGACAGAGACAGAGAGAGAGAGAGAGAGAGAGAGAGAGAGAGAGAGAGCGAAGGGTTGGGACAACATCATTTACCGTTGGAAATTTGCTATAACCTGTGTCACGAATTCGTGATATGAAGGACACACTGTGATTAGGGCATCATTGTTCATAGCTGGAGTCTGAGCCTGATCGACACATTACCGTCTGCAGGAGACTGTTCAAGTTTATTTGTTGTAAGTTGCAAGTTTGTAATAATTCTAGGGGCCTGGTTCTTAGTCTCTCCTGATTACGTTTGACTGAGTTGCCTTTAATGGGGAATTGTGTTTAAAGATACATGCTGTAAGTTATAAATAAATAATATAATAATAATAATAATAATAAAACACCGACGAAGTAACAGAGACGGAACAATGGGTAGAAAAGATTAGACAATGGATGGAGCCAGATACAGAGAGAACAAAGATCCCCTCCATGAAAGCCTACAACACCAAGAAATTAAGGGAGAAAACAAGTGAGGTCAATGAAAATAATGGGGCCTAATACACACCACCAGTATCACAGAAACAAATAACTTGACATATGCAGGAGCAAGATTAGTAGCAGAACTGATGGGGATTCGAACACCAACACCACCGTCACAACCAACCCAACAGAAACCAAAACAGCAACCTCCTTGGAAAAGGCGCCTGGAAAAGCAAATCATGGTGATGAGATCTGACTTGAGTAAACTGAAAGAGATGGCAGAAAAAAGGCTAAGAAGCAAGAAAACAAGGGAGGAACTCAACGAGAAATACAAAGTACAAGAGAGGGGACTAAACAACACAATAGAAGATGTAAAACAGAGGCTTAAGGCTAAAGCACACAAGATCCAACGGTACATGAACAGGAATAAGGGATACCAACAGAACAAACTATTCGGAACCAACCAGAAAAGACTATACAGCCAACTAAGAGGGGAAGACAACCACCCAGAAATTCCTGAAGCCGAACCAAGTAAGAGACTCTGGGAAAACATATGGAGCAATCCGGTATCACACAACAAACATGCAACATGGCTCAGGAAGTCAAGGAAGAAGAAACAGGGAGAATAAAACAAAGATTCACAGACATCACGACAGACACAGACAGACACCAACCAAAGAAAATGCCAAACTGGAAAGCCCCAGGTCCGATGAAGTCCATGGATACTGGCTCAAAAACTTCAAGGCCCTACACCACGAATAGCAGAACAACTCCAGCATTGTATCTCAAATCACCAAGCACCAAAATGGATGACCACAGGAAGAAACATCCTTAGTACAAAAAGACAAGAGTAAGGGAAATATAGCCATAACTACAGGCCTATCACCTGCCTACCAATAATGTGGAAGTTACTAACAGGTATCTCAGTGAAAGGCTATATATACCTAGAGGAGACAAACAAACACCTCCCCCACCAACAGAAAGGCTGCAGAAGGAAGTGTAGGGGCACAAAAGACCAGCTCCTGATAGACAAAATGGTAATGAAGAACAGTAGGAGAAGGAAAACCAACCTAAGCATGGCATGGATAGACTATAAGAAAGCCTTCGACATGATACCACACACAATGGCTAATAGAATGCCTGAAAATATATGGGGCAGAGGAAAATACCATCAGCTTCCTCAAAAATACAATGCGCAACTGGAATACAATACTTACAAGCTCAGGAATAAGACTAGCAGAGGTTAATATCAGGAGAGGGATCTTCCAGGGCGACTCACTGTCCCCACTACTCTTCGTAGTAGCGCCATGATTCCATGACAAAGTACTACAGAAGATGGATGCCGGGTACCAACTCAAGAAAAGAGGCAACAAAATCAACCATCTGATGTTCATGGACGACATCAAGCTGTATGGTAAGAGCATCAAGGAAATAGATACCCTAATCCAGACTGTAAGGATTGTATCTGGGGACATCAGGATGGAGTTTGGAATAGAAAAAAATGCGCCTTAGTCAAACTTACAAAAAGGCAAAGTAACGAGAACTGAAGGGATAAAGCTACCAGATGGGAGCAACATCAAACACATAGATGAGACAGGATACAAATACCTGGGAATAATGGAAGGAGGAGATATAAAACACCAAGAGATGAAGGACACGATCAGGAAAGAATATATGCAGACTCAAGGCGATACTCAAGTCAAAACTCAACGCCGTGAAATATGATACAAGCCATAAACACATGGGCAGTGCCAGTAATCAGATACAGCGCAGGAATAGTGGAGTGGACGAAGGCAGAACTCCGCAGCATAGATCAGAAAACCAGGAAACAAATGACAATACACAAAGCACTACACCCAAGAGCAAATACGGGACAGACTATACATAACACGAAAGGAAGGAGGGAGAGGACTACTAAGTATAGAGGACTGCGTCAACATCGAAAACAGAGCGCTGGGG
>NC_061100.1:30137351-30167351 GCF_015104395.2 Macrobrachium nipponense
CTATTAGACATTTCACTGTTGGGGTGAGTTAGTCTGTAAGACTTGATTAATTATTTATTCATTGTTTAATAAATGTTTATGTTATGATGCAACTCTCTCATTTTCATTACCTGTTAGAATGGAGAGAAAGAGGTGGAGAGAGAGAGAGAGAGAGGGGTCGCTTAGAGAGAGAGAGAGAGGAGTTGCCGAGAGAGAGAGAGAGAGAGAGAGAGAGAGAGAGAGAGAGAGAGAGAGAGATTGGGGGGGGGGGCTGTTTTGCATTAGTTTGCCTGATGTTCGAGCTACACGCTTACCAAATGAATAATGAGGGAATCTCCCCATTACAGGTTTTTGGTGGCGAGCGGTTAAAAAGTGGTATAAAAGAGTTTTTTTTTATGCCTGGGGACGCCAATGAAGAGATAGGTGACCAGTTAAAAAAATAAAGGGGTTATGGCTTAGCGATAGTTTTCGAACGACAAAGCCTTTGTGGGATTGTGGAAAATTGTTAAATATGGAGGGGATTGATAGTTTTCAGTTACTTAGAAAAAATGAGAAATATCTATCCGTTAACTGTGAAGGGAGTGGGAAGGATTTTTATAGTCATCAAATTTGCCCGTACTGAGATTCTTCAGGGCGTGAGAGTAACTCAGTCTGGTTTGTGAGTGAGTGTTGCCAGGCGCCATCTCGCCGATCGCGTTTGCATTGTGCCGACGAGATTTACGTATTCTACGCGGATCCCGGGGTGGTTTTCTCTTGTTTTGGACATGTAAGTGTTACTGTGTGTTTTTTTTGAATCCTGGGGGTTTTTTTTGAGACGGGTCCAAGAGGTCAAAAAAATTATTTTCTTTGCCCATAGTAGCAGAAGTGACGTGTTTTCTTTATTGGCGCGTGTTTATAATAGACGCATTCGTCTTTGTTTAATATGAGGGTGTATAAGATGTATTTATACATGTGAACTGTGCTTAGATAAGCATATTTGGCTTGGAGACAGAGCGGCCACTGAATTTTACGGGCTCAGCACATTTCTGCTAACCGCGCAGAGAGGCGCTTTGCGAGGGGAGTATGGCCTGCCTCTGGGGATAGTGCAGCAATACTAGTGTAAGCTATTTAGATTTCACCCTTACTTGAGATCTTGCAAGAGAATTATTGCTATGGAGAATTATTATTATTAATAATTAATATACTTGAGATGTGTCACGGGAGGGTTGCTTAAGTATAATTATCATTACGGGAGACATTCTTTGCGAGGAGTTTTTGAGATATTTTATTGGGCATGGGAATTATTTTATAACTTATTATCAGATAATTATTCATGGAGAATTATTACAATGAATTAATGGGAGAAGTCTTGTCTTAATTATTTGTAGAGTTTTTGTAACTTTGGAGAATATTTCAGTGATTTGCGAGGATGAGTTTTACTGAATCTTGATGAATCTGACTGAATCTTGGTGAATTGTGTTGAATCTTGCTGAGTTTTGTACTTAACTTTTGGAGAATGGACAAGCATTAACATTGGTGATATTTTTTTTATACTGATACTAGTGATTTTGATGATAGCAAATTTTGGTGATTTTGCAATAATGATATTTCTGATACTGATTTTTTATATACTAATACGTGAGTGTTTTAATGCTATCAAGGGGGCCGAGATCTTTTTTGAATTTGGGAGGAACTAACAACACATTATTTTAGTTTTTTTTTTCTTTATTTATATGAGTTCAGCAGATAATTACTTGACATCTAGTGAGTTACGGGAGATAGTTGATAATGCAGTTGATTTTTCTTTTCTCCTTTTTTGGAAGTTAGCCATCGCTGAAACAAGTTTTTTTTCATCATGGGTGAATTTGAATTTATTTTTTCTCTCCAGTTGGTGTGAATATTTTTTATTATCTCAGTTCGTGACTTAGAGTCATTGTTCGGGAACGTGTTTGTGTTTCAGCTATTTGATGCTATAGAGAGATTTACGGGAGAATTTTTGCATGTTTTGAATGCATACGTAATGGCACTACATTTTTTCTCTGGATATTTGTGTTCCAGAACTTGTGAGTTTTCTTGCACAATACATTTGTTGTATTTGTGACAACTTTGTGAGAGATAGGAAACTTGGTTAACTTTTCTAATGACTTATGTTGTAGTGCATATGGAGAAGTCTTTGCTTAGACACTGTGTATTTAGAGTTCTGTTATAATGACTTGTGGCACGTTGGTGATTTTTTCTAGAATTTTCTAGATAGTTTTTATTTGCCGAGTTTTTGCCCTTTTTTAGCAGTTATGCTAAATGGAGAGAGTTTTATAGTTTTTGACTATAACATTGAGTTATTCTCTGGAGAATTGAGATATATTATTGGAGTTATAATTGGAGGTATATATTATCTTGGAGTTATAATTTGAGATATAATATATTGGAGATATATTTTGACCATTTTGATATTTGCCAATGGTGATGAGAGCTATGTTTAGTTCAATTATTTTGCAGCCATCTTTGTTGCAAATGGAGACACATATTTGGAGATTATGGGGCTATATTTGTGAGTGTGTGAGTTAGTTGCCTTGAGTGCACATTTTTTTGGAGATAGGATTTCATTTTTTGATATTCCTTTTTGGAGGTATATTTTTGGAGCCTTGTTTTATTCCACATGGAGTTATTGGTGAAATAGAGGTAAATATTTGCATTTGCCGAAATAGAGGTGATTATTCTTTATTCCGGGAGTGGTGCTTTTTTTATTAACATGTGGCTATTGGAGAAATAAGAGAGAAATATTTGGGGTTGGTTATTAACCAAATGGAGGAAATATTTTTATAACCGGAGTGGTGTTATTATTAATATGGTGAAATATATGGAGTTGGAATTAATCTTTGGTGAGTGACCTTTTTTTTTGTGGTTATGGGAGTTTTTTGTTTTTTCGAGCCAAGAGAAGAGTTCTGTGGTTCTTTCTCTTTGGTTTCGTGACTATTTAGAGACGAGTGGCATTACTGCATTACGAGACCTATGGAGTTGTGTGCATTTTTTATGTTCACAAGTGTGTTATTTTAGAGGCATATAATTGGGCAGTGTCATGTTGAGAGAATAAGTCTTTGAGACAAATCTTTGAACACATTAGTCATATCCTGGAGTTAATTCTGTGAAATGTGTCTGTTAGACCTTTTTCTATAGAATCATGAGTTTCCCAAACTTGTGTGTCTGACAGGACATTTTTTATGCTGCTGTTCGAGCTCGCGTCCGCAGGTGAATTTTTCTGCTGACAAACGCTGTGTTGAGTCCGCTGTGTGCTGACTTTTTTCCTCTGATGGTGATAGATCAGAATTTTTGCAATATCTGGAAATGTTGATAATAGCATTTCACGAAAGCGTTGCATGGGTAAGAGTTTGCTTTCTGGACATCTCCAGTTGATAAAGTTGCGATGTCGAGAAATTCCATAACTTTACAGGGGGCATTTCTTGGGGAAAACGCGGGGGAGTTATTTGTATCATACATATATTATGTGTTTTGTGATGGGGAAGCTTATTTGTGATTATCTTTTATTATTTTTCTTCCTTTTCCTACGAGAGATATAATTGGGGGATTGAGCTTAAATAGGGGTTTTTTTTACCGGGAGATGTGATTTGTCGAGAGTTGTTATTTACGTAAATGGGAGTTTGACATTAAGTCTCATTGTAATTAGTTGTATGAGCAGTAAAGGGGTTTTTGCTGTTAAACATTGGAGATTTATACTGATTTTGTGGGTTGTTCAAATATCAGAGCTTGAGAGAACATTTTTTGGGTCTGGGTGTGTTACGTGATTCTTTTTTTTTTCTTTCTTTTTCTTTTTTTTTTTACTTGTGAGAACATTATTTAAGTTTGAAATGTGAGTACAGAAGACTGTGGAGTTGATGTGATTTCTGAGTTGTGTGTGTGTGCTGATGTGTGGATTTGGAGAATTGAGTTGCAGAACTTGATGTTTTTTTTTCTTTGAGAGCTATGATAATGACTTATGATTTAGTAGTCATATTAAAGGGAGTTAATGGGGAGACGTTCAGTTAGTATTTCTGACTTTTTGAAATCATTGTTTGATAAAAGTAGTATGTCTGGGTTAATTTTCTTAGATTGACCAGTGACTCGACTGACATAGTAACACACCAAAAAGTCATTTCCCAACGCCACCAAGACGTCCACCAGCCGTGCAGAGAGGTTGCTGCCGTTTTGTATGTGGTGATTACAAGAGTTTCCATGATGGTGATCGCGAGAGTTCTACAGCGTGTCTTTTGGGGATCTGCAGAAGCCGTGAGAAGTCTTCTACATTGAGGGAGGCATTCCGTCTTCCTAAAGCTGCTACAGTCTGCTACAGGAGCAGCTACTTACAAGCAAAGGGGGATATTCAAGAATACGAAAAGAGAAAATTCTAGTTTTATTTGGAGATAAAAGCGTAATATACTTTATTTCATAATGCCAGAGACATGCAGTTATTACTTATGTTTTATTTTAAGCCGGCCAATGTGTTTTATATTATATAAGCTATTTTGCTAGGCGGGGGCTAGCATTGAGTGGCCGAGCCATATTACGCCTAGGGTTTTTGATTAATAATATATTTCCAATGTGTCCAATGGAATGTGAAGAACAGTGGAGAGGCGACGACCCGAGAGTAGCTGACAATGAGTTTCTATGGGTAGCGTGAGATAAAACTGCTTAGTTAGACAAGTCAATGTACGATAGTTTATTAACTCTTCTCAAAGTGCCTTTGTGAAAATGGATGCAGCTAGAATTGTGGGGGGCTAACGAAGTGTGTGTTCGTAAGTGCGTGTGCGCCTCTTCTATTGATAATCTATGATACGCAAGTCTATGGGGGATTTTGATAGAGGCGTCTTCGAGAGAAAGGCAAGATGCCGTGGTGCTCACCGGGAGTCTTTGTTATATAGTGCTTATAGTGTTCCAGTTGCTTGGGTGAGTGTTGAAGTATTTTAGCTGAAGACTGGCTTGTTATCTGTTTCACATTTTTATCATGATATCCAGTCTTGTTAAACTTGTGTGTGTACTTACCGGGATGTGTTCTGTGTCTTTGAAACAGACGGTTCTGGCAATGAGGGGGGGACAGGGAGTTCCCGATGGAAATAGACTTTTGGTGACTAATAGTGACTACCATTACTATTAGACATTTTACTGTTGGGTTTTTTTGAGTTAGTCTGTAAGACTTGATTAATTATTTATTCATTGTTAATAAATGTTTATGTTATGATGCAACTCTCTCATTTTCATTACCTGTTAGAATGGAGAGAAAGAAGTGGAGAGAGAGAGAGAGAGAGGGGTCGCTTAGAGATAGAGAGAGAGAGAGGAGTTGCCGTGAGAGAGAGAGAGAGAGAGAGAGAGAGAGAGAGAGAGAGAGAGGGGCTGTGTGTATTAGTTTGCCTGACGTTCGAGCTACACGCTTACCAAATGAATAATGAGGGAATCTCCCCATTACATATATATATATATATATTAATATGGGGGAATTATCCCACCACTATTACATGGGAAACCTCCATGTATTTCATACGGTAAGCGTGGACACGAAACGGAAGGCAGACCCCCCTAACTCCATTACACACTCAGGCTCTTTCTCTCTCTCTCTCTCTCTCTCCATTCTAACAGGTAATGAAAATGAGAGAGTTGCATCATAACATAACGTTTATTTACAATAACAACTAAGTCGGTTAACTAAGTAATCCAGTCTCACAGACTAACTTAAAACTACTCATTGTCAAGTCACCCAAAAGGTCACACCTTTCCCTGGGAACTCTGTCCCACAGAAATCCAGAACCATCTGCCAAAGATACAGAACACATTCTGGTAAGTACACACACAAGTTTAAAGACAAAGTTAATAAAATGGAACATCTTACAAGATATCAAACAAGCCACCCCTTTGGCTAAAGTAAAGGTAACACTTACCCATTCCCAACCGGACACTAAACACTATGTCAAAAAACTCCCCCGGCGAATGCCACGGCATCTTTGCCTATGACTCGAAGCCCTCTGTCAAAATCCCTCCTATAGGCTTGGGTATGAACGCTTTTAACAGAAAGAGGCGCACACGTACATACGAACACACAGTTCGACAACGCCTCGCGGTTCTAGTTGCATCTAGTTTCACAAAGGCACTTTGGGAAGAGTTCATAAACTGTCGTACATTGACTCGACGAACTAAGCATTTTTATCTCACGCCACCTCCTAGAAACTCATTGATCAGCTACCCTCAGGTCGTTACTCTGCCCTGTCCTCCACATTCCACAGATTACAGAGAATGCACGAACAATATATTATTAATCAAAACCCTATGTCTTACAGATTGCTCGGCCTCGCACCTATATGCTAGCTCCCGCCTAGCAAAATTGCTTATACAATATAAAACATTGGCCGGCTTAAAATAAAATAAGTAAAACTGCACGTCTCTGGCATTATAAAATAAAGTCTTATCACGCTTTAATCTCCCAATAACACAAGACGCATTTTCTCTGATATTTTCTGCATTAGGATTCTTGAATATCCCTCTTCGCTTGTCTGCAAGTAGCTGAACAGACAGCAACAGGCTATAGCAACTGTAGGAAGACGGAATGCCTCCCTCATCGTAGAAGACTCTCACGGCTTCTTGTAGATCCCCAAAAAAACACGCTGTAGAATTCTCTCGATCACCCACGTGGAAATACTTGTAATCACCCTGGGCAACATGGCAGCAACCTCTCTTCACGGCTGGTGGACGTCTTGCTGGAGTCGGTGAACTTTTGGGCGTTAGTATGTCAGTCAGGTCTTTGGTCAATCTAAGAAAATTAACCCAAACATACTACCTCTATCAAACAATGATCTCAAAAAGGTCAGAAATACTAACTGAACGTTTCCCAATTAACTCCCTCAAATATGACTACTAAAATGATAAGTCATTATCACAACTCTCTAAGAAAAAGAAACATCAAGTTCTCCAATTCAATTCCCCAAACTCGCACATCAGCACACACACAACTCAGAAATCACAGCAACTCCACGGAATTCTGCACTCACATTTCGAACTCGAATGTGCTCACAAAAAAAAAAAGAAAGAAAAAAAGAAAAGAATCACGTAACACCCAAACCCAAAAATGTTCTCGCAAGTTCTGACAACCCACAAAATCAGTAAAAACCTCCACTTTTTAACAGCAAAAACCCCTTTACTGCTCAATAATTAATCACAATGAGACTTAATGTCAAACTCCCATTTCGTAAATAGCAACCCTCGAAAAATCACATCTCCCGGTAAAATCAAATCTCCCGTCCAAAAAAGAAATGTTATTTAAGCTCAACCCCAAATCATATCGTTCATAGGAAAAGGAAAGAAAAATAATAAAAAAAAGATAATCACAAGTAGATTTATTTCCCCAATCACAAAAAATACATAATACATGTATAATATGCATAACTCCCGCATTTTCCTCAAATGCTCCATGTAAAGTTATGGAATTTGCCAGAAAGCAAACTCTCATACATGCGCTTTCGTGAAATGCTATAGCCACATTTCCAGATATTGCAAAAAATTCTGATCTGTCACCATCAGAAGAAAAGAATCAGCACACGGCTCATCACATCGCTTGTCAGCAGAAAAATCGACTGCGGACGCATGCTCAAACAACAGCACAAAAATTGTCTAGTAAGACACATAAGTTTGGAAACTCATGATTCTCAAGAAAAAAGGTCTAACTGACACATTTCACAGAATTAACTCCAGGATATGACTAATGTGTTCAAAAATTTGTCTCGAAGACTTATTCTCTCAACATGACTTTTCCCAAATTATATTTCTCCAAGAATAACACACTTGTGAACATGAAAAATGCACACACATCTCCAAATAACTCGTAATGCAGTAATGCCACTTCTCTCTAAATAGACACGAAATCAAAAAAAAGAGAACCTCAGAAAACTTCTCTTTGCTCAAAAAAAAACTCCCATAACCACAAAAAAAAAAGGGTCACCCGCCCAAGATTAATTCCAACTCCATTATGAGACATCATATCAATAATAACACCACTCCGGTTATAGAAATATTTCCTCCATTTGGTTAATAACCAACCCCCTTATATTATTCTCTTATTTCTCCAAAGCCACATGTCAGTAGAAAAAAAAAAACACCACTCCAGGAATAGAGAATAATCACCTCTATTTCGGCAAATACAAAATATTTACCTCTATTTCCACAATAACTCCATGTGGAACAAAACAAGGCTCCAAATAATATATATCTCCAGAAAATGTGCACTCAAGGCATCTAACTCACACACTCCCAAATATTGCCCCATAATCTCCAAATATGTGTCTCCATTTGCAACAAAGATGGCTGCAAAATAATTGAACCAAACATAGCTCATACCACTATTGGCAAATATCAAAAATGGCCAAAAATATATATCTCCCATATATTATATCTCAAAATATAACTCCAAAATAATATATACCTCCAATTATCTCCCCAAAATAATATATCTCAATTATAACTCAATTATATCTCAATTATAACTCCAATTCTCCAGAGAATAACTCAATGTTATAGTAAAAACTATAAAAACTCTCTCCATTTAGCATAACTGCTAAAAAAAAAGGGCAAAAACTCGGCAAATAAAACTGTCTAGAAAATTCTAGAAAAAATCACCAATGTGCCACAAGTCATTATAACAGAACTCCAAATTCACAGTGTCTAAGCAAAGACTTCCCCATATGCACTACGACATAAGCCACTAGAAAACTTAACCAAGTTTCCTATCTCTCACAAAGTTGTCACAAATACAACAAGGGTATTGTGCAAGAAAACTCACAATTCCTGGAACACAAATATCCAGAGAAAAAATGTAGTGCCATTACGTATGCATTCAAAACATGCAAGAAATTCTCCCCTATATTACTCTATAGCATCAAATAGCTAAAACACGAACACGTTCTCTTAAATGACTCTAAGTCATGAACTGAGATAATATTCACACTAACTGGAGAGAAAAAAACAAATTCAAATTCACCCATGGTAAAAAAACTTGTGTCAGCGATGGCTAACTTCCAAAAAACCAGGAAAAGAAAAATCATCGGCACCATTAACTCTCCCGTAACTCACTAGATGTCAAGCAATTATCTGCTGAACTCATAAAAAAAAGGAAAAAAAAACTAAAACAATGTGTTGTTAGTTCTTCCCATAATCACAAAAGATTTCACCTCCCTTGACAGCATTAAAACACCCACGTATTAGTACATAAAAAATCAGTATCAGAAATATCATTATCACAAAATCACCAAAAAATTGCTATCATCAAAATCATCAGTATCAGTACAAAAATTAACACCAAAGTTAATGCTTGTCCATTCTCCAAAAATTCAGCACAAAATTCAGCAAAACTCACACAATTCACCAAGATTCAGCCAGATTCATCAAGATTCAGCAAAACTCATCCCCGTGAATCACTGAAATATTCTCCAAAGTTACAAAAACTGAACAAATAATTAACACAAGACTTCTCCCATTAATTCATTGTAATAATTATCCCTGAATAATTATCTGTAATAATTATTGAATAATCTCCCATGAAATATCTCAAATCTCTCGTAAAACAATTCTCCCGTAATGATAATTATACTTAAGCAAACTTCCCGTGACACATCTCAAGTATAACAATTATTAATAATAATAATAATAATAACTCTCCATAGCAATAATTCTCTAGCAAGGGTGAAATTCAAATAGCATACAACAGTATTGCTGAATCCTATGACATACAATTTCTCCAGCATGCAACACCATGACATAACACCATTGCCACACAACACAGATACAACACCAATCATCGGCATTTCAAAGTAATTTCTCCAACACAATAAAAAAAAATAATCTGTGTATATTTGTGTCTTTCAAGGCACAAAGAAACATATAACACATCCCGTGCATGTTAACTACTTTTCCCCTCATTTTCGGAAAAGAAAAATCTCTTATTTCCTTTTCTCTTCATCCAAGAGAGAAAAAAAAATATCTTTTCTAAAAAAAAGACTCTACGGGCATTTCACTTCATCAACTAATCAATCAGCTGATATCTTAGCATCCAATGTCAAGGCCAGACCCATCTCCCAACACTAAGAAAAAAAAAAAGGAAAAGGGGAAGTTCACCCACACTGAGACAAAAAAATTTCTCCCCCCCTGAGAACAACCCCTCAGTCGAGCAGCAGAACAGCCCGAGGTATACACTAGTAGTATCCCCATCCCGCAATACCCTCCCCTGCACTATCTCTCGAGTGAGGCTAGTGGTACCCATGCAACTACCCTCCCAAGGGATGCCCGTACACCCTCGCAATGCAAGGCGCCTCTCTGCAGAAATATGCTGAGCCCTTAAAATTGTGGCCGCTCTGTGTCACTAAGCCAAATCTGCTTATATAAGCACAGTTCCCATGCATAGAAAAATACACTCCTATGTTTTAAACAAAGACGAATGCATACGTCTATTATAAACACGTGCAAATAAAGAAAACACGTTCACTATGGGGAAAGACAAAAAATTGTTTTGACACCTCTTTGAACCAATCCCATAACCCTGAAATATTTAAACAAAAACCCTCTCCTTTTTGATAAACAATAGTTTAACACTCACCACTCCATAATGGGAACAAAAGGAACTCGAAATTCTTCGTAAAAACGCGTAAATCTCGTCGGCACAATACAAACGCGACCGGTGAGATGACCACTAGCAACACTCACTTACAAACTAGACTGAGTTGCTTGTCTCACGACTCCCACCCTGAAGAATCTTGGTACGAGCAAATTTGATGACCCTAATAGAAAATCTTTCCTCATCCCCCCATCCCACGGACGGACATTTTCTCTACCCCTTTTATCTTCTAACTGGCCAACCATCTCTACATTGGCGTTCCTAGGCATAGAAAAGCAAGAAAACTTTTATATCCCATCTTTAACCGCTGACACCACTATTAATATGGGGGAATTATCCCACCACTATTACATGGGAAACCTCCATGTATTTCATACGGTAAGCGTGGACACGAAACGGAAGGCAGACCCCCCTAACTCCATTACACACTCAGGCTCTTTCTCTCTCTCTCTCTCTCTCTCCATTCTAACAGGTAATGAAAATGAGAGAGTTGCATCATAACATAACGTTTATTTACAATAACAACTAAGTCGGTTAACTAAGTAATCCAGTCTCACAGACTAACTTAAAACTACTCATTGTCAAGTCACCCAAAAGGTCACACCTTTCCCTGGGAACTCTGTCCCACAGAAATCCAGAACCATCTGCCAAAGATACAGAACACATTCTGGTAAGACACACACAAGTTTAAAGACAAAGTTAATAAAATGGAACATCTTACAAGATATCAAACAAGCCACCCCTTTGGCTAAAGTAAAGGTAACACTTACCATTCCCAACCGGACACTAAACACTATGTCAAAAAACTCCCCCGGCGAATGCCACGGCATCTTTGCCTATGACTCGAAGCCCTCTGTCAAAATCCCTCCTATAGGCTTGGGTATGAACGCTTTTAACAGAAAGAGGCGCACACGTACATACGAACACACAGTTCGACAACGCCTCGCGGTTCTAGTTGCATCTAGTTTCACAAAGGCACTTTGGGAAGAGTTCATAAACTGTCGTACATTGACTCGACGAACTAAGCATTTTTATCTCACGCCACCTCCTAGAAACTCATTGATCAGCTACCCTCAGGTCGTTACTCTGCCCTGTCCTCCACATTCCACAGATTACAGAGAATGCACGAACAATATATTATAATCAAAACCCTATGTCTTACATATATATATATATATATATATATATTATATATATATAAGATATATATATATATATATATATATATAGATAGATATATATGTATACATATAAATATATAAGATATATATATATATAGTATATATATATAGATATATTTTTATATATATATATATATATTAATAATATATATATGATGATACATATAATATATATATATATATATATATATATATATATATATATATATATATATATATATATATATATACACATATATATATATATATATATATATATATATATATATATATATATCTATTATATATGTGTATATATATATATATATATATATATATATATATATATATATATATATATATATATATACCCTGTGGCCAGATGGTTGACTACATTTCTCGCCTTGCATAACCCAAAGGGAGCATTTCCTGGCATAACGGGCGCGTGACTCCCAGAAACTTTTTGTGATGCTTTTTTCAATTTTCTTTTTATCTCCTAACAATGCCTGGCTCGCTAGTCGAGGGCTGCTCACAGGACGTTTGACCTCGTCAGACTTATTTCCAACCAAAAATCTGCTTCAAAGGGACGGATACGTATTCATGCGCTCTCTTTATATTATGCTGTTTAGGTGTTGAGTCTTTTCTCTTGTTATTTCAGTTCTTAGACATCTTTTATAATGAGAGAATTAAATTACTAGTCAAATTATCAAGGGTTTACATTTTAAAGAAGTCCCTTCGCTTTCTCTATAATTCTGGCCTCTCAGTTCATTTATGTAATATATATGTATATTGTAAGGCGCTGGTTGATTATCTTATCTCTCGCGTTTGAACCTGGATAATCTTATCCAGTTTCAAACGCTGGATTCCTTGGAAATGCTGAGATCAAAAACAAATAGAAAATACGCCATGTGCATAAACCAGACCGTGAATACATTCCAGAGACATGAGATAACCACGGGAAAAGTTATCGAGGACATGAGAACAATCTAGCGTGCATCTGCATGCGTTTCTAAGATGTAGCATGCGTGTATTCTTACGTCTGTTGGTGGGCGTATTTACGTACGTGGGTCACAGTAATGAGAAATAATCTCGAATATGTGAATTAATGGGCAATTAGACGACAAACTGTCACAGTGGACAATAGTGATTTTGGCGTAGAAAAGGCGCTCGGAGGTCCGTCGGAAAAGGTAAAAGTGGAAAACTTTGGAAAAGTTAACACCTTTCTAGTGACATTAAGTTTAGCTTCTAAAGAAGGGTAATGATGTGCGACACACATTTTATTGACAAATTTTAACATTTCATTGTTTGATAATTATCTTCTCATCTTCAGATGGATTCGAAGTCACCATATAGAAAATGGGTTTTCTCTACACTTGTATTGACTTTTGATAAACTATGAATTCTTTGACAGAAAGAGAAAAGAGGGGTACTTACTTGAATATGATTTTGGGAAGAATATGATAGTTTTAACACTTTTTTTTTTTTTTTAGATATTCTTAACTCATTTTATTCCATTTTCATGTTAGCTATTCTTGGCAAATAAAAAGTATATTTTGTAGTAGCTGGAGTTTGAATTTGTTGCCTAGAGTTTGATATTTGATTTTCAATTGACTTCAGAGGTGACACTCAGAGGGAACAATGAAAGGTAGGTAACGTTTCCCAGTTAGGAGTTCTCTCCAATTATTTAAACGGGCGTCATTTTAACCTCTTAATATATATATTATATATATATATATATATATATATATATATATATATATATATATATATATATATTATATATATATATATATTATATATATATATATATATATATATACATATATATATATATATATATATATATATATATATATATATATATATATATATATATATATATATATAAACAAATTGCTACATCGCTACAACCTCATAAACACCTAGAATGAAATCAACTTTGCTATATACAGATGCCGTAGAAATATTTCGCTCTCAGTATATTATGGATGGAAGTCCCACTTATTTATTGGATTACTTACTTTCCAAAACAAAGTCAGATTAGAGAATGTCATTTTAGAATTAGATAATATTCAATAAACTCTAACATCTGATTGATTTTGTATGAATTTAGTTTCGAAACATCCCAGATGTAAGACTTCTGAATCATAATTATTTCAGAATTGCATCTAGATAGTCTTTTCAGTATCGAATGTATAAGGAAATGACACAAGACATTTCACTCGCCCTTTCATATGTAAATGAAATTGTTCTTGATGATGGGTGATTTAAATGTTTATTGGTTAATGAATTCGTAAATTTGATGAGTAATGATAAGACATTAATGATTTGGTAATGTAAGCACTCGATGAATTATAACTACGTGCATAACAGATGAAGGTGAGAAAAACCGGGGCATATGAAAGTGAATTTTATGCCAGAAGTTATCACAGGATGTTTTATATATTTCACACGAACTTATATCCATTTACATTTCAAATTAACTTCTGGTTTTATAAAAACTGAAACTGAAAGCTTCTAAAACCTTCTCCTCGAGCTGCGTAAAACATAAATAAGCATAAGTAATTCTCCAGTTCTGTCGCAATATCTAGACTCGTGCAAAAGTTTGAGTGGAGTCTGAGAATAAAACACTAGGGAATCCTCTCGATTTATTTCTGGGATTCAGCAACGTATCAGGAGAGTAACCATTGTGGAGCAGAAGGAATTATTAATAGAAGTCAATAGAATATAAATATATGTAAAGAAAAAAAAGACCAGTAGTGTTCAGCATTCAACATTGCCTGCAGATACTCTGATTTCTCATTCGTGCTCTGTGATACTTGATAGACTTCTCGTAATTTTTTTTATTTTTTTCGTGATGTATAAAGACTAAAAAAACGTTTAAGTATAGCGTTCGTTATAATACATACATACATACACACATATATTCATACATACATACATACATAAGTTTTTTGAATGAATAAGGTATATACTCTCATTGAAAAAAATGCAAGAAACACAGCAGAAGCTATATTATTATAAGAAATTACATTCATATAGCATTCATTCAATCTATATTTCTTCCAATATATCTGAACAAGGAAAAACTTAAATACACAGAAGAATTTATCACCATTGTCACATATCTTGCTTGTAATGTATGAAGATAGATTTCACATTCATACATAAGCTTTATGACTGAGATATATCTTGCATAACTTACGGTGTTGAGGTACAATTATATTAAGGTTTATTGTTCCAGCGTCTTCATTATCTCATCTAATTGGGAAATGTTGCCTTGGTATATTGTGAATTTATATTTTTCGAAATGCAGCTTATTCTGATTTCTTGAGTTCTAGACGAAGCGAACATGCTGGATTTAATCTATGATTGGGACAAGGTCGTTCTGAAAGAAAATACTCCACTGAGATTAAAATATTCTGGAAACAAACATTTTTTTTTTCTTTTTTCTGAACGAAAAACTGATGTTAGTTTGCCTCAGGTCTACATAAAAGAATGTATCTTGCATAAGAAAAATGGATTCAGCGATATTTCCAGGAAGATGGAATAAGAAATTTTTCTGTGTGTGTGTGTGTGTGTGTGTGTGTGTGTGTGTGTGTGTGAACACGGTGCCTTTTTCGTTTTGTAAAAGTGCGTTTCTCTATTTCTCATAGAACATTACAATTCGGATTTTTCTTTATCATAGACGAATTATTGACGTAGTTCCCATTTTAGGAAGTTGTCTGCCCTTATCAGACCTGGAGAAGGTTGTAAAAATATCAATATTGGTCAAAGAAAGAAAGGACTGACCATCGGGTAAATAAAAGAAAATTTTGAAATATTCTAACTATTATTATTATTTTTCTTTTTATTATAATTATTTTCTTTTTATCTCAGTCATCCTATTCGATTGGGTGGTTCTCCTAGTATGGGGTTCCGGGAGGTTGCCTCCTGCCTCCTTAGGAGTCCATCACTATGTGCGCTGTTTTCTAGTAGCACACTCTTTTGCATGAGTCCCGGAGCTACTTTAGCATCTAAGGTATTATTATTATTATTATTATTATTATTATTATTATTATTATTATTATTATTATTATTATTATTATTCAGAAAATTAACATTATTCATATGAAAGAAAGCCAGAGGTACCTCAACTCTTATTGGCGGATGCAGATAGCAATTTAGACGCATTAATTGAAGTATATCAGTTAAACAAGGAAATAATAAAACTCTATGATTATTTTCTTTTTTTTTATTCCAGGATGAAGGACTTTTCAAAGAGGACCCTCCAATACCAACACAATTGTTATCTGTACCTAATACTGGAGTCGCAAAGATAAAAGGTTCAGTAAGAAATACCCTTCATTGAAAGGTATTATTTATCCTTAGTCTCTGTTTTGTGGTCAACGACGATAAGGGAAAAAATGCGCCCAGTCGAGTTTTCTGTACAGCCTTTTCAGCGCATAATCAAGGCCACCAAAAACAGATCTGCCTTTAAGTGGTCTTGGCATAATTATCTTACAATTCTTATTTTTATTTAATTTCTGGTATTTTTATTTTTATTTTCATTACTTTTATTTTAATTTTTCATTTTTATTTCTATTATTTATATTTTTATATCATTAATTTCTTGTATTTTTTATTATTCTGTAAGAGCCGCGGCCCATGAAGCTTTAACCACCGTCCGTTGGTGGCCTAACCTATACCGTTGTCAGAAGCATGATTATGGCTAACTTTAACCTTTGAATGAAATAATATCTATGGAGGCTAGAGGACTGCAATTTGGTATGTTTGACGAATGGACGGTGGATGGCCAACATACCAATTTGCAGCCTTCTAGCCTCTGTAGATTTTAAGATCTGAGGGGGGACATAAAAAAAAAGTGCAGATGGTCAACAAAGCCGACACAATAGTTTTATTTTCTGAAAACGAAAAAGGATATTACTTTACATACCATTGAAAACAGTCAATATTTTAACGTTTTCTCTGGCGTATGATACATCGACCGTAAAATGTAGTGAGGAACAACTAAAATGTGAACTGTTCGGCAAAAGTGTAAGAGTTTTTTTATTTTATTTTTCTTATAAGCCATTCTTCAGTCATTTTAGAGAGACCATCGACATTACACTTGTTTCTTTTCCTTTATACATTTTCAAATTTGGGAGATATATCAGGTTAATAGATGCTTTATTGAAGATGCCTGACAATAATTTCATCTAATATTTCTGCCTAATAAATGCGAGTAATTAAGAAAACATGGAAAAATATAAACAATCTTAATAATGAAACACTGAAACTTATTATGTTTCTATACCATTCCCTGAAATTTGTTATTCACACGGTATACCGGGAAAAGAGGCAATATGTCTCGCCTAATGCATTGTGCAATATTAGAGGCCGAGATATATTGCCCTCTTTTCGACGTTTATCCGATTCGTGTTATAATGCTTATCGGATTTTTTTTCCAGTCTTTCCTTGGCCCCGAAGTCGCTCTACCAAGAGAAACTTTCTCTCTCTCTTTCTCTTGCTTATAGCCGTAGCAATGAGAACTTCAGAAGTGCATGCGAAACTGCAACGCATAACAACCCTCAAACAATTCTACTCGTGTATATTTGAAAATCCACTTAGTACATTTGCGCTTACTCCGGGAAGGGTTCGAAAGTTTAATAAAGTTTTTATAAATTTCTATTATTGTAGACCACTTAGAATAATAATAATAATAATAATAATAATAATAATAATAATAATAATAATAATAATAATAATAATAATAATAATAATAATAATAATAATAATAATAATAATAATAATAATAATAATGCATTGTATTCTCTGCTTTCATTACTGTGAGGACACGGTAAATTTCCTCGTCAATTTATGAACTCAGCTTAATCTTACGCCAGCCCGCAAAATGTCTCTCATATTTCGTCTCATTTGATTATTAAGCCAGCGACATGTATGCTACCAAATTAGCCCACAGTCTGTTTATATATTGTGATCTGCGTAATCTCTTACAAGTACAAACGGCGCGCATTACCGAGGAAAAAAAATAGGTTGCGTCTCGGGATAAACATCTCATGATTTTTCAAACTCTTTTGGCTCCAGGTAAATCATCTAGGAACGCCTCCGTTAGTAGAACTAAGTTTTGATTGGGAGGTAAATGTTTCAAGAACCGTTTGTTGATATGGAACAGTTGGAAAATAGGAGTTTTCTTTATCTTTTGTCTTTAATGTTTCATTGGTATAACTGTAACAGTTGTTTTCTTAATCTTTCCATCTTATCTTGCCTCCCTGTATATTATTAAACCCGTTTTCTGTTATTTTTACTTTTTTTTGGACGCTTTCTTTCAGTCAAAGCTAAGAGTTTGCTCAAGGAAAAAACACTTTTCGCATACACGTGGAGTAAGCCAATAAACTACTTTGTGGCTGTAAGGGGGGAGGGGTAAGAAATATCTACTGAAAAGCTCAAAAACATCTGAAAAAGGTGTTTCGCGTCAAGTTAAAGATACATGAATTTTAGGACAGGATATTTCTGATTTATTTAGTAGAATGAAAATGTAAAAAATAGATAATGATCATGTTAAAAAATACGGAACAATTATTTCATATTAAATATAGCTTATTTATTTAAATTTTCGTTAGTGAAACAACGTGTTATTTAACCGTAGATTTGAGCACATATGAAATAAATAATAAAACTCCACAAGATAACGTTAGACTTTTGTCACAGATTAATATTTCATTCTGTGTTCTGAGGTGATATTCAATCGACGAACTTTACATTTGCTTTAGTGAAAAATATTGGATTTCATTTTTCATCATATATCAGTTTTGGCTAAAGAAATATTTGATAAAACACTTTGAAGATATTCAACTCATCCTATATGCTTTTGTCTTGGGAACTTTAAGAAAATTGGTATATACTTATTATGATTAAAGAAATTTTGAAAGGACTGAATGGGCAAGGAAAAAGTATATCATATATTTTTGTCCAGTATCTCATCTTTAACAGAGCTTACTTGTTATGAAATGAATTAGATTACTTAACATAACAGGCCGTTTGCGAACCATGTCTGTTTTATGAATACATTTTTATCAATCTTAGAAATAAAGCAAACTCTTTGCCTTCATCAACCCATATTGTTTGATGGCTCAATAACTCTGAGTTACAGGTTCATTAGATCCCAGCAAAATTCATTATTGCTCGCTAATTATGAAATTATGACCTGTAAATTAGCAACTGTTTTCAACTAATCAAACAGACATGATAGCAGTTGTGTGTAGACAAATGACATAGAATTTTCGTTCCTTCAAAAATGGTTGTTTTCTCATCACTGGAGGCACAAATTGGAGTGGTAATTGTTAGTCATTGCAACCTTTTTTTATAATAATTCTCATTTAGTGTAAAACTGAGCAGTTTAAATGGAAGTGTTTTTTTATATATTTTTTTATTATTTACTAGGGTATATAGGAAAGTACTATCAATGGAATTTTATATATATATATTTCTTATTTATTATTGAATATAGAAACGTGCTAATTAATTATCTAAATACATCTCCATTTCACTACCATAAAGTACTATTAATGGTGGTGTTTTTTTTATATTTTTTCTTATTTATTATTGCATATAGAAACGAGCTAAAATGATCTAAATACATCTCCATTTCGCCAGTATAAATTACTATTAATAGAAGTGTTTTTTTTTTATATTTATTGTTTATTTATTATGGTATAGAGGAACGTGCAAATTAATTATCTAAATGCATCTCCATTTTGCTGCTATAAGGTACTATTAATGGTGGTGTTTTTTATATGTTTTTTCTTATTTACTATTGTACATAGGAACGTGATAAACACATCCTTAGCTTATTCATAGCCATGTCTACTGCAGGTAATTATCTAAACAAAACCATGCCATTTCTCCACCACAAAACTAACATCCACGCCTCCTCCTTAATAATTTCCATTTCCTGACATTACCTCACCCTTCCTAATATTCACTTCGACTTTCTGCTCTTCCAGAAAAACATCCCCAAATTCGTTTCCTTCCCTTCCATCACGGGCAAGCACTTTCCATCGCATTATCATAAGGAACGCGGATTCATTACAGTTCTATCAGACTACACAATCTGGGCAGATATTGTTTGCGTGAAAAGAAATGAGTTCTCGGCAACCCAGTCACAGTGAGGGTTCTTTTGCTTGATATCCTATTTGTATTCAAGGATCTAAAACTGAGGCGCGTGCTAAAATCTACAGGCAAATATAACGTTGTTTCACTACGAAAATTGAAATAAATACGCTATATCTTATTAGAAATAATTATCTGATATTGTTTAACATGCACATTATTTATTTTTCACACCTTTATTATAACAAATAAATCATAAATATCCTATTCTAAAATTCCTTTGACTTTAACTCAACGCAAAACCCCCTTTTCAGACCTTTTTAGACTTTCCTAACCCTACAACAAGAACAATAACAGCAGGAAGAACAACAACAAAACCGTTTGTAGGCTTACTCCCCGAGTAAGCGAAAATAAGTCAGAAATTCCTATACTAGAGGATGCTGAGATGATATTTGCAGATTTACGCAACTTGAGATATGGTAGAAGAAAGCAGTCTTTTAGGAAAAGATAAACTTTTGGCATTACATTGTCATAACGAGGATACTTTCACGCGAGATCTGATACTTTTACAAATTATCAGAAGTTTTAGCAACCACTACCTGAAAGGTATGCTTTCTCATTGCTTCTGGTACACTCAATATCTCCATATACATTTGAGCTCTTTTCTGCACGTTGGTGATTTCAGATGCAACGATAGACATTTTCGTTTGTGCCAAGAAGCATAATTATGTATATTTTATCACAATTACTATTATTACAGTAGATGAAACCTATTCACATGGAACAAGCCCACCAAAGGGGCTACTGACTTGAAATTCAAGCTTCCAAAGAATGTTATTTCCAACCTCCCACCATAAACCCCACACTACAGCGGTAACTGATCATGATACAGAGCCAGTGATTTTTCCTAGCCATTGTGGGGGGGTGGGGTTGAACCCAGCGACATCTGAGCTGCATGTCACGACACTAGCAACCACACCAGCTGAACCAGAATGCTTGTGATAGTTTTATTTATCTCTAGACAATGGTTGATCTCGTCAGATGCTTTGGTATGGTTGCTTGCTGGATAGATAGGTGACAGAACTCTGTCAAAATATAAAGATCTGACACTTATTCTTTATTCCTTACTTTCACTTGGGTTCACTTGTTCTAAATAAGTGTATCATTTATTTATTTAAGTATGGAATGGAATGGTACTTTGATATTTGTTCATTTGTATTCATGAGGAAAATTCCCTTCAATATTTTCAATATAGGAAAAGAAAAGAAAAACTTTCTCCCATCACTCAAACCTTAGTATGGAGCTTCTGCCTCCCTTACCTACATTTATTATTTTGGATAGTGCTATATTGTAACATCCATTAAACACCTCTTCTCTTATTAATTATGGATGAGTTTAACTATACTCTGTTTTTTTTCATCTGTCCATCCGCCTGTGGTGTTTTTGTATGGCAACACTGCGGGCCGGGCTTTAGATAGTTACATTGTTTACATTCAACGATTATAATAATATCCTATTTCGAATGTTAACGGTGTAATTCGCATACAGTAAATTATTAAAACACTTTTCAGTTGCAAATGTACACCCAGATATCCTTTTATTTACCTAAAACTTACAAATAGCGTAACTATGTAAAGCCCGGGACGCAGTGTTACCATACAAAAACACCACAGGCGGATGGACAGATGAAAAAAAAACAGAGTATATGTTTCATTCTACTTTCACGTTTTCTAAATTTTATGGGAAGCCTGAAAATCTTAGTTAATTGAATCTTTAGTAACCATTAGTTAGTCGAGATATGAAATCAAGGAATATGACGTATTCAATTCTGGAAAAGAAAAGTTCATTTTTCTTTTTTTTTAATGTCGGTCGTCTAAAGACTTGTGCTTTGATCACCAAAAGAATATCTTGCAATTCTCATTATTGCTTATATTCTGGTCCTATTTTTATTCAATAAATAACATTCTTATGATCATTAAACACTTTTTTTGTCTTTTTTTGTAATGTCGGTCGTCTAAAGACTTGTGGTATGATCAGCACAAGAAAATCTTGCAATTCTTAATATCGATGATATTCTGATCCGGTTTTTGCTCAATAAATAACCTCTCTAAGTTCGTGAAACACTTCATCACTGGGAAATCATTTCGATTAATAAAAAAAAACTGAACAATTCTTTCAGTAAATATAGTAAACATCACCTCGTCTTGTTTTTCTACATACTGACACGTTCCCCATTTTCATCATTTGACACCAAACGCCCCCCCTCCCCCCACCATTACTAATGGCACTTATTAGGACTTTAATTAAATCATTGACACTCGACGTCGCCCTCTCATTATAAAGGTCATGAAAGACCAAGTCGCCATTTCATCACACGTAGATAATTAAGAATATGAGCTGTTGCGTAGATTCGTCCATGTCAACCTTTTCACGGGCGAACATACCTAGAGCGTTGATTTATAATACAGTTTTGCATAGATCAAGTGTCACAATGTTTTTTGAGATGTGAGAACGAGTTTTTCGTACATACGAACGTAGGAACACTTACATTATCTCATTCTTCTCTCTTTATTTATTATTTTATTATTTTATTTTTAATTTTTAATAAGTGATAACTTTTTTCTGTATTTCCTATTGCCTTGTATTACTTCTTTGTAATGAATACCAAATTCTTTGGAAGTTTGAATTTCAAGTCAATGTCCCCTTTGGTGGGCTTGTTCTATAAGAATAGGGTTCATCTTCTGAATAATAATAATAATAATAATAATAATAATAATAATAATAATAATAATAATAATAATAATAATAATAATAATAATAATAATAATAATAATAATGATGATTTTTATCTCAAATAACCATGCAACCAAATGGATGACCACAAGAAGAACATCCTTAGTACAAAAAGACAAGAGTAAGGAAAATATAGCCAGTAACTACTGGCCTATCACAGTCCTACCAATAATGTGGAAGTTACTAACAGGTATCATCAGTGAAAGGCTATACAAGTACCTAGAGGAGACTAACATCATTCCACACCAACAGAAAGGCTGCAGAAGGAAGTGTGGGGGCATAAAAGACGAGCTACTTATAGACAAAATGGTAATGAAGAACAGTAGGAGAAGGAAAACCAACCTATGCATGGCATGGATAGACTATAAGAAAGCCTTCGACACGATACCACACACATGGCTAATACAATGCCTGAAAATATATGGGGGAGAGAAAAACACTATCAGCTTCCTCACAAATACAATGTGCAACTGGAATACAATACTTACAAGCTCTGGAATAAGACTAGCAGAGGCGAATATCAGGAGAGGGATCTTCCAGGGCGACTCACTGTCCCCACTACTCTTCGTAGTAGCCATGATTCCCATGACAAAAGCACTGCAGAAGATGGATGCTGGGTACCAACTCAAGAAAAGAGGCGACAGAATTAAACATCTGATGTTCATGGACGACATCAAGTTGTATGGTTAGAGCATCAAGGAAACAGATACCTTAATCCAGACTGTAAGGATTGTATCTGGGGACATCAGGATGGAGTTTGGAATAGAAAAATGTGTCTTATTCAACATACAAAAAGGCAAAGTAACAAGGACTGAAGGGATAAAGCTACCACATGGGAGCAACATCAAACACATAGATGAGACGGGATACAAATACCTGGGAATAATGAAAGGAGGTGATATAAAACACTAAGAGATGAAGGACACGATCAGGAAAGAATAAATGCAAAGACTCAAGGCGATACTCAAGTCAAAACTCAACGCCGGAAATATGATAAAAGCCATAAACATATGCGCAGTGCCAGTAATCAGATACAGCGCAGGAATAGTGGAATGGACGAAGGCAGTTTTTTGCAGCATAGACCATCAAACGAGGAAACATAACAATACACAAAGCAATACACCCAAGAGCAAATACGGACAGACTATATATCACACGAAATGAAGGAGGGAGAGGACTATAAGCATAGAGGACTGCGTCAGCATCGAGAACGGAACACTGGGGCAATATCTGAAAACCAGTGAAGACAAGTGGCTCAGGAGTGCTTGGGAAGAAGGACTGATAAAAGTAGACGAAGAACCGCAAGCATACAGAGACAGGAGAATGACAATTAGAACAGAGGAATGGCACAACAAACCAATGCACGGACAATACATGAGACAGACTAAAGAACTAGCCAGCGATGACACATGGCCATGGCTACTGAGGGGAGAGCTCAAGAAGTAAACATAAAGAATGATAACAGCGGCACAAGATCAGGCCCTAAGAACCAGATATGTTCAAAGAACGATAGATAGAAATAATATCTCTCTCATATGTAGGAAGTGCAATACGAAAAATGAAACCATAAACCACAGCAAGCGAATGTCCGGCACTTGCACAGAACCAGTACAAAAAGAGGCATGATTAAGTAGCAAAAGCCCTCCACTGGAGACTGTGCAAGAAACACCAGCTACCTTGCATTAATGAGTGGTACGAGCACCAACCTGAAAGAGTGATAGAAAACGATCAGGTAAAGATCCTCTGTGACCATGGTATCAGAACAGATACGTGCAAATAGACCAGACGTGACGTTGATTGACAAAGTCAAGAAGAAAGTATCACTCATTGATGTCGCAATACCATGGAACACCAGAGTTGAAGAGAAAGAAAGGGAAAAAATGGATAAGTATCAAGACCTGAAAATAGAAAGAAGAAAGGTTTGGGATATGCTAGTGGAAATTGTACCCATAATCATAGGAACACTAGGCACGATCCCAAGATCCCTGAAAAGGAATCTGGAAAAACTAAAGGCTGAAGTAGCTCCAGGACTCATGCAGAAGAGTGTGATCCTAGAAACGGCGCACATAATAAGAAAGGTGGTGGACTCCTAAGGAGGCAGGATGCAACCCGGAACCCCACACTATAAATACCACACAGTCGAATTGGAAGACTGTGATAGACAAAATAATAATAATAATAATAATAATAATAATAATAATAATAATAATAATAATAATAATAATAATAATAATAATAATAATAATAATAATAATAATATTTTGGTAGAAGACCCTGTCTTAGGCAAATGCTGTTGAAAAGAATGGCAGAATGAAGCGAGTTGATTTTATGATAATAATAATAATAATAATAATAATAATAATAATAATAATAATAATAATAATAATAATAATAATAATAATAATAATAATAATAATAATAGAGAAGAACCTATATAAAATTAATGCAGCTGAGGCAGCAACACTTTTAATAAAACATGTTTAAAGAGGGTTTACTTCCAGCATACAACAACAACAACAACAATAATAATAATAATTAATAATAATAATAATAATAATAATAATAATAATAATAATAATAATAATAATAAAATATTGGTTGACTTCATAAGATTTCATTAGCCTCAAACGTTGCATTGTTATCTATCCCAAAATCTAATCACCTGTCGTCAGCCTCATGGTAAGCCTTTATAAAAAAGGTTGTACACCTATAATAAAACTGTGTAAACTCACAAGCAATCATTTCGTTAGCTCATTAACAAACAAAAAAACATACGATACGAATCAACAGCCCAATCTTATAAGTTCCGTAGGATTAACAACAATTTCACATTTGAAAGTGCATGAAGAAACAACTACAATCTGTAGATGGATTGCTGATTCAATTTATGTTCAGTTTACAGCGTTCATGATCTTGTTATCCTCAAGTTTCTAAATAAAACCTTTTAGCTAAGAGGGTACTATAATTTAATGTGAATTACTATGTTTAGTTAAAATCCCTTTGTATGAGCTGGTTAGTAATTTACTAGTTTTTTTTTACACAGTATTCACAAAAGAAACAGTATGAATTATCAGAAGCAAAAAAAAAAAAAAGCGATTGTCAAATTCAGCGTTTTTGGCTTCAAAAACCTGGACTTCAATCTTCTTTTAGTATTTATTGGATATCTGCAGATGCGATGCTGGACATATACTTTTATGGGAGAGGTTTCTTGCCATGATTTGGTAAAGTTAGAGGAAATATGACAAAAAAAAGGGATACGTACACACACATACACATATACACAGACAAACACCCTAAACAAATTTAGCTAACTGATGACAATCATCCACTTCTTCAGGAGCAGAACTGTCTGAATAAAAATGAATAGAAAGTATATATAGAGAATATTAAATATAAAAAAGAAAGAGAGAATAATATGCAATCATTTATCTCATCAATACACAAAGGACTTATATTTCCACAATTAAGGAGCATTTGAAATTTTTAAGAGCTAAATTAAAAAGGTATGTCAAAGCCTTTTAAAACCCTATCCCATTTTTGATCAACAGTAAAGTATCTATCATTACATTGCTTTAAAAAAGATTACAAAATGTACCCTCAATCACGGCTAAGGAAAATGTAAATGTCTCTGTAATTTGAAAATCCCATTTAACAGATTAGCTTCTGGTTTAAAAAAGAAAAAAAAAGCTTACCAGAGATTTCGTCTCTGAAATTGCCCTATTCAAGAATTTCTTAACAGCCCTCTCTGCCTAATGAAGCGTGAACAGGCTACTGCATATAATTATGGTTCAGACTTTTCCTTTGCATCTTAATCTCGATGAAATCTTTCGCAGTGTAAATTTTATGACTTTATATATATATGATATATATATATATATATATATATATATATATATATATATATATATATATATATATATATATATATATATATATATAGGTTTTCCAAGATAGAATAAGGTCGTCTGCTCATTTTCCATCTTATTTATTAAGAGATGAACTGAAGTTTCCCACTTTGATCAAAATGATATCTAAATACAACGAAGATGGAATGCCTCTACGATGTAACTAAAGGAATTGGTTAAAATACTCGTATACGAAATCGAATGAATATCATTCCTTAAATACGATTATACACTTTCGAAGAACCTGTCGAGTTTGTATATTTCCACGATTTTGTTTGGGTACATCGCTGAGGTATTGTGAAACCACTGAATTTAATCATCCGTTTTAATTAGGTATTTATAAAGATACCACCAAAATAATCAAGAAGAATTGCAGTATTTAGGAATTCGTATAGATATGAGTATTCTGATCCTCTGAAATGTATAGGACTGATTAGTGCTGAGATCTATGGCTCCTTTTTCCTGGATTTCATTTCCATGCAAAATATATGCAACTGAAATTAAGCTTTTCCTGAAAGTACTGACGAGGGAAAAACTTAACTTTTATTCTAATAAGAAATAAAATATAGATTTATCACATATCAGTACAAGAAATCCTATATCTGATTTCTATTTCGACTCGAAATATAGACAACTAAAATCAAGCTTTTCTTGAAAGTACTGACAAGGGAAAATAGTTAACTTTTATTCAAATAAAATCTAAACTTTAGCTTTATCACATTACAGTATAAAAAATTCCTATATCTGAGTTCTATTTCGATTCAAAATGTAGAGAGCTAAAATTAAGCTTTCCCTGAAAGTACTGAGAAGCTAGATGAAAGTTTACCCAAAAGATAAGGCTTAACATTCAATATTTTGATAAGATATAAAATATATATTTCGATTCAATATATAGGCAACTGCGATGAAGGTTTCTTTGAAAATACTATAACAGACATCAAGATGACGAAAGGAAAAACCTTAACTTTTATGTTTATAATTCCACCTTTACCTCAACTCCTCTTCCTGATTCAGGTGTGGGACATATTGAATTATGGTTTTTGACAACGCCTCGGGAAACGATTATAAATTCAAGTCTAAAAGGCCATATCCGTCATTATTTCTCGCCTAATGGACATTTATATATATTTAATTTTAATATGTCATTGCATACATGAGTACATTTTGAATAACTTGACCACGAAATATATAAAACGTGATGCTATGTATCAGTCAAGGTAATGCCACGGAGGTAAATGAAAAAAACGAGAATTGCGGAAGTCTTTCGGTCTTAACGACCATCTACTATAGGCAAGACTTTTTTAAAATAAATAACTATATAAAATTGTAAATGCTTTTGATTTTCTGGAATTTGTCAATCTTTCCTTATCACGTGCCATAGTCTTCCCAATTTTATTTTTTTTTTTTTCAAAATTATAACCATTGGCTTCATTCTTCTTATATTCGATTTCTTTTACACACAGGACAACGATTCAGTTGTTGTACCGTACCGATCGAGGTTACTCGTTTTTACAGCACTTATATATTATTTACCTCGGAGAGGAAGGTTCAGATACCATAAACCAGGAAGGTTCAGATACCACAAACCAGGAGGGTTCAGATACCATAAACCAGGAGGGTTCAGATCCCATAAACCAGGAGGGTTCAGATACCTTAAACCAGGAAAGTTCAGATACCATAAACCAGGACGGTTCAGGCACCATAAACCAGGAAGGTTCAGTTACCATAAACTAGGGGTGTTCAGATACCATAAACCAGGAAGGTTCAGATCCCATAAACTAGGAGGGTTCAGATACAATAAACAAGGAGGGTTCATATACCATAAACCAGGAAGGTTCAGGTACCATAAACCAGGAAAGTTCAGGCACCATAAACCAGGAAGGTTCAGATACCATAAACAAGAAAGGATCAGGAACCATAAACTAGGAGGGTTCAGATACTATATACCAGGAAGGTTCATATACCATAAAGCAAGGGTTCTTAACTTTTATATGGCTCCAGAAGACCTCCAATCAAGTGCCCAATATGGTTCCATACCCACTTCTTAAGTCCACTTAAGTCCTATTTGTTGACAATATAACTTAATGTACTTAGTTTAATACATACTTTTGGTATCAATAGCTATGAATAGATCATACAAGAAAATCAAATGCATTTATAGTTTTATATAGTAATTTGTTTACAAAACCACTTTAAATTAATATATATATATATATATATATATATATATATATATATATATATACATATATATATATATATATATATATATATATATACTATTTATATATATATATATATATATATATATATATATATATATATATATATATAATATATATATATATCTCCAGAGTTGAAGTCCCATCACCCCCAGCATGTGGTTCACATACCCCCATGGGGTAAAGATACCCATATTGTCACGATTTTAGGTGGAATAAATAGGTCTTTTTACCCACATTAAGAGACCTGTTTTCATGCAAAATAATTTGCATGCAGGATCGTATTCATTTCAGATTCAAAAAGGGTTTGTTAATCGTAATAAAAAAAAAAACAGTAAACTGAATGCTTCTTATATCAATAATGTTAATGTTTTAATTTTTAATAGGATATTTTGCTACATTACTGCAAAGTTTTGCTCTGCTATTTATAATAAAAAAGTATTTTCCATATATATATATATATATATATATATATATATATATATATATATATATATATATATATATATATATATATATATATATATATATATATATATATATATATATATATATATATATATATATATATATATATATATATATATATATATATATATATATATATATATATATATATATATATATATATATTATGTATGTATTTATGTATTCATATGTAAAGTATGTATATTTTCTCACTCATATATCTTCAACTCCCTAACATGAAAACGAGCGAATTATTAGAACACCCTCCATCAAAACACCAGAAACACCCGCTCCCGAGTGTAACGAGTTTATTCAAAGGTCCGTCTCATTTCCGTCTTCAGAAGCCTTCTTATCACGAAAGACCCAAAACGTTGCTGCTTTCGAAAACGTTGTCGAAAGCGTTTGCCTCCATAATTCCTCTTGGAAACTGGCGCCAGCTCTTGAAAACCTTGCGTTTTCATGAATAAATGAGGAGCCGTTGCGGGGGATATGAAATCCTAAAGGAACGACAAACGTGTCGTCTTCTATTTTATTTCGTTACTCGAAAGGTTCGTTTTACGTCCTGCATAATATTCGTGGAAACTGGCGAATTATTTCTTTTTTATTTTGTCTGTACCTTTGCACCTTCGCCCGGTCCTGGAAAGCGTCGAGTTACCATGAATAAATGAAGAGACGTTGCCGGTAAATGAGATGCTAAAGTAACGACAAGAATTTGCTGTTTGAAGGTTCCTCTCATGAGATGA
>NC_061100.1:30169851-30172351 GCF_015104395.2 Macrobrachium nipponense
CACATCCATCTTCTTCTGCTCTGTTTTTCTCATGCTTGCTGTTTCCGTACCATACAGCATTGCTGTTCTTACCACCGTCTTGTGAAATTTTCTTTTGTCACAAAGAACTCCAAAGCCGCTCTCCCTTTATTTGCTCTCCACCAAGCTGAATACTTTCTATATCATCCCCCTCAGTGGCGGTACACTTATATTCTGTCTTAGATCTACTTATTCTCTGTCCTCCAGTACTTGTCTCCATCTTTCCAATTCCATTTCCAGATCTTCCCTGCTCTCTGCGCACAGAACAATATCATCCGCATACAATATGTTCCATGGTACTGCCTCCCTTACTTCCTCTTTTATAACATCCATCACAATGTTAAAGATAAATGGGCTCAGAGCCGACCCCTGGTGTAATCCTACTCGAACCTTAAAACCCTCTGTCTCCCCAACACTGCTCCTCACTCTGGTAAATACATTCCAGTACATCTCTTGTATGAATCACACGTACGTTCCTTGGACCATGGCAAATCTTCCTCCCAGACTCCTCCATATCTTTTGTCTCGGGACTCAATATGAAAAGTAAGTAATATATTGCTGAAGAGACTGTTGTCTCTCTCTTCAGGAGTCTCTGAAATATAGAACTTACTTTCTATATTTTGGCGTTTTATGAGCTCCGTTTATTAGATGGAATTCTGTTGTAGCAGAACATTTTTACCAGTCATAGATAGATAGATAGATAGATAGATAGATAGATAGATAGATAGATAGATAGATATAGAAACAATCTCCTTTCCAAGCATAATCCGCAGCTTCAGCGGTGGTTCCAAATTTCCTCTGCCTTTGAAATAATAAGCAGCTTGTGGCCACACCCTCCCGCGCGCAACAAAATGAACGTACGACAGCATTAAGCCAAGGTACCTCGCAGGCAAGATCGTCTGCCAAATGCATTTCCTGCAAGCTCGGGTTTCACGAGCAACAGTGTTCGTTTTCTGCCTCTTTTGTACGTCCAAAGAGTCGTCGTTCCATACGTTTGTTGGTGAGGATTTCGTCAGGAAGGTCGAAGAATAATTTTCTGAATTAGACGTCATTTTCCAGGGAGATATTCATTTTTATGATATGGAGTTATAAGACTGACAGATGCGTTTCCTGATGGCTTATTTGTTTCCAACGCGACGATGTTCGTCTATTGTCGCTTTATCTACGTCTATTAGGAATGAGACATTTTTCTTATTAAGCAAACTAGAAATGTAATTTTGCGATTTTGTAACCGAAATCTTCATGTCATAAGACTAACAGACGCGGCCCCTGTAGGCTTATGTTGCCAGCGCAACGGCGTTCTTCTTTTGTCATTTTTTTCTACGTCGATGTTGTTGTTTTGTCTCGTTTCGTGTCGTTTCTCTCCGTCGAAATTTAGGAGTCGTTCCATGTACTCGATAACTACTGTTTGATATGGAAGATGCTTAACGCTATTAAAAGAAAAGTTTACGAAGAAAAACCAATGGGATTTTTACCGAAATCTCCATACCTTCGTAAATGGAAACTATAACTGAATTCGCAGTATTCAAAAATGAAAATGTGTTCCTCAAGGTTAGTTGTGACTTTACATATATGGCTCCATGCAACGTGACCACCTCAGAGTTTATGCTTATGCACTAAAACCACCTTTGGAAGGTTTACTTACAAATTAGAAATAACAGACGCTAGAAACAGGAAAATGCAAAATGAATGATGTAATAAAGCAGGTGACTAAATAAAAGTTTTAGTCTCTTGGCAGTTTTTTTTTTTTTTTTTTTTTTGCTTTGTAAAATATTGTGTTGAATTTATAATCTAAATAGATATTATGATGATGATGATGATGATGATGATGATATGATGATGATGATTATTATTATTATTGTGTTGATTTAGGGATCTCTTCAAGAACAACTGAGTGACTGACTTTTAAACATGAAAACATATCTCGATGGAGGACATAATACACACACACACACATACACACACACACACACATATATATATATATATATATATATATATATATATATATATATATATATATATATATATATATATATATATATATATATATATGTGTGTGTGTGTGTGTGTGTGGTGTGTGTGTGTGTGTGTGTGTGTGTGTTAGTGTATATATATATAAAATATATATATATATATATATATATATATATATATATATATATATATATAATATATCATGTATATATATATATATATATATATATATATATATACTATATATATATATATATATATATATATATATATATATATATATATATATATACTATATATATATATATATATATATATATATATATATATATATATATATATATATATATATAGATATATATATATATAATATATATATATATATATATATATATATATATATATATATATATATATATATATATATATATATATATATATATATAATATATATATATATATATTACATATATATATATATATATATATATATATATATATATAT
>NC_061100.1:30174851-30182681 GCF_015104395.2 Macrobrachium nipponense
AAAAAGTTAGTGGCAACCAACGTTACATCACACAAGAAAACGTCCAAATGGATAAACAATACATTACCATATATTCCTCAAAACTTGATACACTATTATAATCACTTGTTTGTTTCAGCTCCAACGAAAATCGTCGTTTTGGGCCTTTATATACCAGACTCACGCTAGACATCCATGGACCAAATATCATTGTTTCGGTACATTATCCTTGGCGACTACCGCCTACGCCAAGCGCTACTGCCATCTGTTGTCTAGTGTACACACTTTTTTTCTATGCAAATATCAATTTTCAACCTTTTCTTCAATTTTACATTCAATAAATCAATATTCCTTTACATTCCCCCCTTTTAACTCAGCGGCTCTCTCCTCAGTCCATGCTGAATTTTCACTCTTACAGTCTTAAACATTAGCTACTTCCATTTAGCAACTGTCGGAGACTGCCACGTCGTTGGTAACAAGCACTTTCCTTTAAATAATCAACAGATCTAGAGAGAGAATCTGCAATTACATTTTCTTTGCCTGCTATATGGTGAATATTTAGTTTGAATGGTTGCAAAAATAAAGACCATCTTAAAATTCTCTTATTGTTGTGCTTACATTTATTAATAAAGGTTAAAGGGTTATTATCAGTATATACGTCTATTTCAAAGTTACTGTTAACCAAGTATATCTCAAAGTGCATTAAACTCAAAATTAAACTTAAAGCTTCTTTTCAACAATACTGTAATTTAACTGGTGGCTATTATATTTCTTTGAAAAGTAAGATACAGGGTGTAAAACACCATTATGTTCCTGTAATAATACACTGCCAGCTCCTACTTCACTGGAGTCTACCTGTAACTTAAATGGTAGATTAAAGTCTGGGGATTTCAGTACTGGCTTAGACATTAACATGAGCTTAAGTTTATTGAAGGCATCGTCACATTCCTTTGACCACACAAACTTCACATCCTTTTTCAGCAACTCTGTTAATGGGTAGGCTACATCTGAAAAGTTCTTACAAAATTTTCTGTAATACCCCACTGTTCCCAAAAATTTCATCACTCCACGTTTAGATGTAGGGAGGGTCAAATTCTTTATGACCTCAATATGACAATCAACAGGTTTCACTTGGCCACTTCCTATTTCATGTCCTAAATATTGAACAGTAGTTTTTCCAAATTCACATTTGGCAAGGTTTATCGTAACATTAAATTCTAATAACCTCTTAAAACATCATATACTTTTTTAATGTGATCTTCCCAGGTTTCTCCAACAATAATAATGTCATCTAAATAAACAAATACACCTTCGAAATCCTTCAAGATATAATTCATCTGACGTTGGAATGTCAGAGGTGCATTACATAAACCAAATGGCATTACCTTATAATTATAAAGTCCATGGGGTGTAACAAATGCAGCAATATCCCTGCTGTTTTTGTCTAACTCAATTTGATAGTATCCTTTCAATAAATCAATTTTACTTAAAAAAGGAAACTTTGCTACATTATCAATTATATCTTCTACTCTGGGCATAGGATATGAATCTTTTATAGTTACATTATTTACCTTTCGATAGTCTGTACACATTCTTGCACTTCCGTCAGGTTTGTCGACTAGAATACATGGGCTAGCCCATTCACTATGGCTTTCCTCTGCTAGTCCGTGTTTCAGTAAATAAGCAACTTCGGTCTTTAACTGTTGTTGTTGCCTCGGCGACATTCTGTATGGACGCTGACTTATTGGAGTCTCTTCTCTCAACCTGATTTTATGTTGTACTCCTTTTATCCTTTTAGGATGGTCTGAAAATAGATCTGAAAAGTTTTGAATTAGCACTTTAAAATTATGCTGCTGTTCATCAGATAAATGAATACATAACTTCCTAAATTTTTCATCATCACTCAAATAATCTGTATTTTTTAATCTAAGTTCAATTTCTTCTTCAACATCTTTTTCATCATCCTCTTTTGCAATTGACAACACTCCACTGGATTCGTTATACTTCTTTAATTTGTTAATATGGAAAGTTTTAACTTTCCTCCGTCCTGTAGGAAATTGAATTCGATAATTACATCACTTACTTTTTCCTTCACCGTGCAAGGTCCTATATACTTCTGGTTAAAAACCTTACCAGCTGTAGGGAGATACACTAGAACCTTATCTCCTATGTCGAGTTCACGTTTTGCAGCCTTTTTGTCGTAATTTCTTTTCATCTCTTCTTGTACTACTTTAAGATTCTCATGTGCTACTTTCCATATTTTCTTTATTTTTTCCTTCATTTCTTGTAACGTGCTAGAATCCTTCTCATCTGAAATCAACTGATTCTTTATCACCTCCATGGGTGACCTTACCTGATGGACATATACTAACTGAAAAGGAGAATAACCCAACGATGAATGTACGCTATCACGAACAGCAAATAGCAACATTGGTATGTAGACATCCCATTCCTTTTCATTTTCACAACAGTACGTGCGAAGCATGGTTTTGAAGGTTCGATGAAATCGTTCGACCACTCCTTGGCTCTGTGGGTGATAAGGAGACGATAAACAATGCTTAATATTCTGACAGGCTAAAAATGAGGTAAACTTTCTAGACGTAAAGTTGGTTCCTTGGTCGGTTTGAACTTCTTTTGGCAAACCTACCAGCGAGAAGAACTTGTTAAGCGCTTCAATTATCTTATCAGCACTCACTCGTTCTTAAAGGAATAGCCTCTGGAAATCTGGTAGCACTACACATAATTGTCAGCAAATACTCGTTACCTTTGCTAGACCTAGGCAGAGGTCCTACACAATCCAAAACCAGTTTCTCAAAGGGTTCTCCTGGAACTTCAATGGGTTGCAATGGCATCACCTTAGGGTCATGTTGAGCTTTACCTACTTTTTGACATAAATCACAATTTTTACAATATTCACTACAATCTTTCCGCATCTTAGGCAAAAAAATACCTTAATAATTTCTCATGTTTTGTTTATACCTAAATGACCAGAATAACTACAGTCATGAGCAATACCTAGAACAAAATTCCTATAACTACTTGGAATGACCACTTGTTCTACAACATCATTAACATTTCTACTCGTGAACTTCCTCATTAGGATTCCATCCTTTAAAAAGTAACACTTGCCTTCCTTCTCGATATCATTTATATCAATCTCTTATTACCTTCAAATTATCATCTTCAATTTGAGATTTAACAAATTCTTCCTTATTAACTTTCAGCATTCGCAAAGGAGTACTGACTTTACTTACTTGTAGTGTTTCCGGACTATCTTTAAACAAGTTTTGTAAATCCAAACCGTCGTCATCATTTACCTTTCCTTCGGCACTCTTACTTCTTGTAGTAACTGCACAAGCAGGAAATAAGTTTGGAAATGTACATTCAACTTCTGTAATAAATGAAGAATTAAAGGGTTTTTCTGTCAAAATTGGATTACTGCTACCAAAAACTTTGTCTCCACATACATCATTTCCAAGAATTAACTCTACTCCTGACACTGGGATTTCTCTCACCAAAGCAATTTTAACATATCCCGAAATTAATGGAGTTTCTAACCTTACTTCTACTAATGGAGCTGAAAACTCAGGTCCAAACCCACGCAGAAGTACATACTCTCCAGTATCCTTCCACTGGTCATACATATTTTTTATCATTACAGACTGTACCGCTCCGGTATCTCTTAACCACCTTACTTTCCTTTTTTCAACACAAGGGAGGTGTAACCAACCATCTCCATAAAAGGGTCATACAATTCAGTACCTTTGGATGTGGACTTCTCTTCAGGTAGTCTCACTCCATTTCCTTTTACAATATCCTCAATACAACCAACATTACTAACATTTTTGAACATCATTGTTACCTATTTTGTAACCTATATTCTCATCAACATCACATATATTATTACTGTCTATGCTATCGTTACAATACCTCTTACCTGGCCTAAGGGGAGAAGCAAACAAACAAGGACCTCTGTCACCACATGCTTGTGGTTGATTCAACAATGCAATGGTATTTTCAGGTTTATGATCATCCTTAAAATGTACAGGTTTATCTTTAACTTTATTTACCACTTGAATTGGACGGTTTATTGTGCGATGTGGACACTCCTACTGATGTGTCCTGGTTTGCCACAACTGAAACATACAAAATCTCTAAAATTTTCGCCTATATTTTGGTAACTAGGTGTAAACTGATCATTTACACTGTATCCTGCTTGTCCAGCACTAACACTAGGACCAGAATTATATCGACTTGCCCGTCTACCACCTCTATTAAAGGATTTATTATAGACTCCACGAGATGATACCTGTGAACTCGTAGTCTTACCTTGTGCCTTGTAATTTTGCTGCTCTTCCCAAACTCTGCTCCTTCCAATTTTAGGAGTGACGTCAGTATTATATAGCTTATGGGTCAATGCATAATTATCAGACAATCTAGTGGCTTCATCGACATTATCTACATCACGTTCATCCAAATATGTTTTAATAAGTGGATTAATACCATCCTTGAACTGCTCAAGCAAGATAAGTTCCTGAAGTTTACCGAAATCACCATTAACTTCTCGGGCATTCATCCACCTATCATACCACAGGCGTTGTTCCCGTGCATACTCCATATGAGTGCGACTGTCTCTTTTTATCCAGCTTCTGAACTTCTCTCTATACCTCTCTGGCACCCATTCATAAGCTTTCAAAACTTCAGATTTAACTCTCTCATAATCCTTAGAATCATCTAAAGATAAGGCAGCAAATACTTCCCTAGCCTTTCCTCGAAAGGAGGTTTGAACCAACGTGCTCCATGACGTTCTCGGCCATTCACGCTGTTCTGCCACTTTCTCAAATTGTAAAAAAAATGCATCCACTTCATTTTCAACAAAATTGGTACACTTTTTACTGCATTGTCTATTCTAAAAGATTTTGGTATTTCTCTGGACTTTTCTTCTACTTCAAGTTTCTTCATCTCTAGCTCTATCCTCTTTTGCTCAACTTCAGCTTCTACCTTCTTTTGCTCAACTTCAGCTTCTACCTTCTTTAGCTCAACAGCTTTCTCACTCTCTAATCTAACTATTTGCAAATGAATCTGCATCTGCTCAACACTCATCCCTTCATGAACAAATTTGGACTTTTTTTGTTTAACCTTGCGTGACTTTGTTTTTTCACGTACGGCTTTGGCACCTTCCTCTTCACTTGCACTACCCTCTGTATTATTCTCTCTAGCGCTTTGCTGGCTATCAGTTTCTTGCCCTTCAGAGAGCAGGGAAGATCTGGAAGTGAAATTGGAAAGATGGAGACAAGTACTGGAGGACAGAGGAATGAGAATAAGTAGATCCAAGACAGAATATATGTGTACCACCACTGAGGGGGATGATAGAGAAAGTATTCAGCTTGGTGGAGAGCAAATAAGGAGAGTGATAAGTTTAAGTATTTGGATCTTTTGTTAACGCTGGAGGAAGTATGGAAGAAGAAGTAAAACATCGGGTACAGGCAGGCTGGAACAACTGGAGAGCGGCCTCGGGAGTTCTTTGTGACAAAAGAGTGCCGCTTAGGTTAAAAGGAAAATTTCACAAGACGGTGGTAAGAACAGCAATGCTGTATGGTACGGAAACAGCAAGCATGAGAAAAGCAGAGCAGAAGAAGATGGATGTGGCAGAAATGAGAATGCTTAGGTGGATGTCTGGGGTAACAAGAGTGGATAGGATCAGAAATGACTACATAAGGGGGTCAACTAAGGTGGTGGAAGTATCAAAGAAAGTGCAGGAGGGGAGGCTGAGATGGTATGGACACCTGTTGAGGAGAGATGAGGACCACGCTGGGAGACATACTATGGGAGTGGAGGTGCAAGGAAGAAGAAAGAGAGGGAGACCAAGAAAGAGATGGAAGGACTGTGTGAGAGGAGATTTACATGAGAAGGGAATTGATGAGGCAGAAGCACAAGATAGAAATAGATGGAAACGGCTCATCCGAAACGGCGACCCCATATAAAAATGGGAAAAAGCTGGGAAGAAGAAGAAGTTTCTTGCCCTTCCCAACTCATTAGTAACAACCCTTCCTTATCAGACAAAATGCCTAAAGTCATTAGCGCCTCACTTACTTTATTTGAGATTTCTTGCTTCCTTGCAGATTCTGATACTTCTACATTATAGTACCTAGCTAGAACAATCCAGTCTATTTTAGTTATACCTTCTAACTTTTCACCACTAGGACTACGTATGAAATCTTTCAAATCAAACATCTTTAATAACCTGCTCAAAATAACACAGCAAGACAAATATTATAGCACTAACACTATCACAACTCTCCCCCCTCTCTAAAGTACATGGAAGTACTGAAAAGCAATTAACAGTAGGGATACGTCAAGTTATGGTCGAATACGCTCGACATGAATAAAGCAACAATTAATAAGGATACTTTCGGGTTTCGTTCGATAGAATGAGTAAACACTGAGTATGGATATGTTCGAGTTTCGTTCGATAGAATGAGCAAAAACTGAGTAGGGATACGTTCGGGTTTCGTTCGACAGGCCCCCATGTAACATAAAAAAAAAAAAATCTCTCTCTATGGTAAGGATTTACGAGGAGAATATATCAGGAAACAGTGACAACTCACTATAACTTAAAATGTACTTTAATAACAACTAGTAAGGAAATTAAAGTCACAAACAGAACATTAAACAAATTACGGACGCTTTACACAAAAGCAAAGACTCGCTATACAGCACTTCATCAAGACTACTAATCACTAATCACTGCATTTTACAGTATAATACCCAAGTCACAAAGCTTTACATCAACACAACATATAATTCACTGTAACATCAAAAAGTTAGTGGCAACCAACGTTACATCACACAAGAAAACGTCCAAATGGATAAACAATACATTACCATATATTCCTCAAAACTTGATACACTATTATAATCACTTGTTTGTTTCAGCTCCAACGAAAATCGTCGTTTTGGGCCTTTATATACCAGACTCACGCTAGACATCCATGGACCAAATATCATTGTTTCGGTACATTATCCTTGGCGACTACCGCCTACGCCAAGCGCTACTGCCATCTGTTGTCTAGTGTACACACTTTTTTCTATGCAAATATCATTTTCACCTTTTCTTCAATTTTACATTCAATAAATCAATATTCCTTTACAATATATAATATATATATACAAATATATATATATATATATATATATATATATATATATATATATATATATATATATACACACACACACACAAACATATATATATATATATATATATATATATATATATATATATATATATATATATATATATAAAATATATACACACACACACACAAACATATATATATATATATATATATATATATATATATATATATATATATATATATATATATATATATATATATATATATATATATATATATATATATATATATATGTTTGTGTGTATTATATTGATGTGTGTATATATATATATATATATATATATATATATATATATATATATATATATATATATTATATATATATATATACTATATATATATATACATATACGTATATCATATGCTTTATTTTCACTTTATTATTATTTTCTGTATTTCATCCGTAATGAGCATTGTTACAGGAAAAGTTCCTCTTCCTTAACAATGAAATTAATAAAAACTAATTCATATATCATTTTTGGGAACTAATAATTGTTTTATTGATCATTTTTCTTTGTGAGAATCCAATGTAAATTGAAGACGTAGTGCAAAAACATTGAGGAATCAGGCTCAGTACAGAGTGCATGAAATATCTGGCTAACACAATTAATTCCTAGTGTTTATATAACAAACCTCATTTTTCTTACCTATA
>NC_061100.1:30190681-30193181 GCF_015104395.2 Macrobrachium nipponense
AAAGCTGGTGTGTTCTAATAATGCATTGGAAAGGAATATCATTGAATCTAGTTTTATAAAAGAAAGTTACAACAATAATATGAACATCAGTCAAGGAATGTATAAACTTGATCCTTTAATATCAAAAGAAATTTGTAAACTGTTTAAATTTTAAGGTTGGCTGTAGAGATATATGAAAAATAGGATTATTATATTTGTAAACACAGTAAAGGGGACAGTAGTGGTAATGAGATGTTCAACCCCGCCTCCCTGACACCTGTCAGGTGTGGACTTGTACCCTAAGCGGTAGTATCCCTTGAGAATTTATTGTAAATTTTAGCCTAATGATTTTTGAAAGCCACTCCTACCTTGACACCTGCCTGTGGGTGGATCTGCAGTCTCAAACTGTCGTGTGTATGTTCGTCAGTACTGTCTTTGTAGTATATATACTCGTGAATTCTAATACTATGTATTAGTCCTTTGTCAATGGCTTGAAAATGAAAGCCGAAACCGGTCAGGACCTACACCCTGTCTCTTATTTTTCACCTGTGGATATGTGTGATAAATGAATCACGTGCTAAAGTGATATAATCATATATATATATATATATATATATATATATATATATATATATATATATATATATATATATATATATATATATATATATAATTGTGTTTGTGTGTGTGTGTGTATTTGTGTGTTTAATATGTATACCTTATTCCATTTTATATACATGTATGTATATATATATATATATATTATATATTTATTATATATATATATATATTATTATATCTATTATATATATATACATACATGCGCATATATATACATACATAAATTGGTATGTATATATATATATATATATATATATATATATATATATATATATATATATATAATATATATATATATATATATATATATATATATATATATATATATAATATACATACATCCAATAATATATTCATCAGCGTATATCTCCATCACAAAGCTATGCTTTCGATCTCGCTATAAAGTTCAAAGAGTCATGAATCCACTTTACAAGCTTCAGTAATTTTACAAAGAGGATTAAACAAGTTATGGAGACAATTAAGCTACGAAGTTCGAATGTAATATCCTAAAACCCACACTCACAGCTTTTAAAGAATCTCAGGGGATCCCAAGAGCTTAGACCTTATCTTCTTCAGTAGACGAAGGAATTTTATTGCTGAATACCAACTCATAATATATATATATATATATATATATATATATATATATATATATATATATATATATATATATATATATGCATATGTATGTACGTGTATTATATTCATATATATACACACACTCCACCACACATATATATACTCATATATTTGTACATACCGATAATCAGCAAAAATGCACGTCTTTCATAAGGTAATTTTTTTTAACTCAAATTATCATTTTCTGTAGTAAGGAAGAAATTATCTTTTAAGGAATGATGAATCTTAAGTTTGAAGTAAATATGAGAATATTGTTTACGTATTACATGATGCATATGAAAATTCTTAGAGTAGATAAAAAATCACCAGAGTTCACTTGTCTGATTCATATGCAATATAAACCTGTTAAATGGACAATTATAGTTTGGTACCCAAGAACAACGCGAACAATAAAAGAAAAAACATAAGAAAAAATAAAGTAAAACATCAAAGTACTAAAACTTGTCACATTATGAGAGAAACCTTCAAACAGCGAATTCTTGTCGTTCCTTTAGCATTTTATATACCTGCAACGTCTCTTCATTTATTCATGATAATCGACGCTTTCGAGGACCGGGAGAAGGTGCAAAGGTACAGGCAAAATAAAAAAGAAATAATTCGCCAGTTTCCACGAATATTATGAAGGACGTAAAACGAACCTTTCGAGTAACGAAATAAAAAAGAAGACGACACGTTTGTCGTTCCTTTAGGATTTCATATCCCCCGCAACGGCTACTCATTTATTCATGAAAACGCAAGGTTTTCAAGAGCTGGAGCCAGTTTCCATGAGGTATTATGGAGGCAAACGCTTTCGACAACGTTTTCGAAAGCAGCAACGTTTTGGGTCTTGCGTGATAAGAAGGATTCTGAAGACGGAAATGGGACGGACATTTGAATAAACTCGTTACACTCGGGAGCGGGGGTTTCTTGTGTTTTGATGGAGGGTGTTCTAATAATTCGCTCGTTTTCATGTTAGGGAGTTGAAGATATATGAGTGAGCAAATATACATACTTTACATATGAATACATAAATACATACATATCATATATATATATATATATATATATATATATATATATATATATATATATATATATATATATATATATATATATATATATATATAGAAAATACATTTTTGTTATAAAATAGCAGACCAAACTTTGCAGTAATGTTGCAAAATATCCTATTAAAAATTAAAACATTAATTAATAATATTGATATATGAAGCATTCAGTTTACTGTTTTTTTATTAAGATTAACAAACCATTTTTGAATCTG